>NC_092006.1:2338671-2358671 GCF_044704955.1 Pristiophorus japonicus
ATACAATCCCAATGGATCCAAACCCCTTCCCATTCACTCCCACTGTACACAATCCCAATGGACCCAAACCCCTTCCCATTCACTCCCACTGTACACAATCCCAATGGACCCAAACCCCTTCCCATTCACTCCCACTGTACACAATCCCAATGGACCCAAACCCCTTCCCATTCACTCCCACTGTACACAATCCCAATGGACACAAACCCCTTCCCATTCACTCCCACTGTACACAATCCCAATGGACCCAAACCCCTTCTCATTCACTCCCACTGTACACAATCCCAATGGACACAAACCCCTTCCCCTTCACTCCCACTGTACACAATCCCAATGGACCCAAACCCCTTCCCATTCACTCCCACTGTACACAATCCCAATGGACCCAAACCCCTTCCCATTCACTCCCACTGTACACAATCCCAATGGACACAAACCCCTTCCCATTCACTCCCACTGTACACAATCCCAATGGACCCAAACCCCTTCCCATTCACTCCCACTGTACACAATCCCAATGGACACAAACCCCTTCCCCTTCACTCCCACTGTACACAATCCCAATGGACCCAAACCCCTTCCCATTCACTCCCACTGTACACAATCCCAATGGACACAAACCCCTTCCCCTTCACTCCCACTGTACACAATCCCAATGGACCCAAACCTCTTCCCATTCACTCCCATTATACACAATCCCAATGGACCCAAACCCCTTCCCATTCACTCCCACTGTACACAATCCCAATGGACCCATACCCCTTCCCATTCACTCCCACTGTACACAATCCCAGTGGACCCAAACCCCTTCCCATTCACTCCCACTGTACACAATCCCAATGGACACAAACCCCTTCCCATTCACTCCCACTGTACAAAATCGGAATGGACCCAAACCCCTTCCCATTCACTCCCACTGTACACAATCCCAATGGATGCAAACCCCTTCACTCCTACTGTACACAATCCCAATGGACCCAAACCCCTTCCCATTCACTCCCACTGTACACAATCCCAATGGACCCAAATCCCTTCCCATTCACTCCCACTGTAAACAATCCCAATGGACCCATACCCCTTCCCATTCGCTCCCACTGTACACAATCCCAATGGACCCAAACCCCTTCCCATTCACTCCCACTGTACACAGTTCCAATGGATCCAAACCCCTTCCCATTCACACCCACTGTACATAATCCCAATGGACCCAAATCCCTTCCCATTCACTCCCACTGTACACAATCCCAATAGACCCAACCCCTTCCTGTTCACTCCCACTGTACACAATCCCAATGGACACAAACCCCTTCCCATTCACTCCCACTGTACACAATCCCAATGCTCACAAACCCCTTCCCGTTCACTCCCACTGTACACAATCCCAATGGACACAAACCCCTTCCCATTCACTCCCACTGTACACAATCGCAATGGACCCAAACCCCTTCCCATTCACTCCCATTGTACACAATCCCAATGGACCCAAACCCCTTCCCATTCACTCCCACTGCGCACAATCCCAATAGACCCAAACCTCTTCCCATTCACTCCCACTGTACATAATCCCAATGCTCACAATACCCTTCCCATTCACTCCCACTGTACACAATCCCAATGGACCCAAACCCCTTCCCATTCACTCCCACTTTACACAATCCCAATGGACGCAAACCCCTTCACTCCTACTGTACACAATCCCAATGGACCCAAACCCCTTCCCATTCACTCCCACTGTACACAATCCCAATGGACACAAATCCCTTACCATTCACTCCCATTGTACACAATCCCAATGGACCCAAACCCCTTCCCATTCACTCCCACTGTACACAATCCCAATGGACACAAACCCCTTCCCATTCACTCCCATTGTACACAATCCCAATGGACCCAAACCCCTTCCCATTCACTCCCACTGTACACAATCCCAATGGACCCAAATCCCTTCCCATTCACTCCCACTGTAAACAATCCCAATAGACCCAAACCCCTTCCCATTCGCTCCCACTGTACACAATCCCAATGGACCCAACCCCCTTCCCATTCACTCCCATTGTACACAGTTCCAATGGACCCAAACCCCTTCCCATTCACTCCCACTGTACACAATCCCAATGGACCCACACCCCTCCCTATTCACTCCCACATTGTAGAATTCCTGGTGTAACTGATCATCAGTGTTTTGGGCCAATGATCCATTTGTGATTGTTGCGGCCGATGGGTGTAGTTAATCTGCCTGAGAATCCCTTGTGAGACAAGAGAGATGTTTTGGAAGTGCTGAGAGTTGCGATTGACTTTCCGAGGCTGTGATTACACAGTCTGTAGGACAACAATCGACAACCTGTCAGCCGCTGTTTGTGGAATCCTCATCCAAATTTAACTGTATTTATAGACTGAGCTTAAACTGACCGTACAGGATAAAACAATATCGGGGATCGATGGGACGTAAGCCTCTTGGCCTCTGGCAACAGCTGCTGCTCAATGGGGAGCACACTGCCTACCGTCTGAGTCAACAGATTGTGGGTTCACTTCCCACTTTCTCGGAGGGGCAGTACTGAGGGAGCGCCGCATGGTCAGAGGGGCAGTACTGAGGGAGCACATAACTGTCGGAGGGGCGGTACTGAGGGAGTGCCGCACTGTCAGAGGGGCAGTACTGAGGGAGTGCCGCACGGTCAGAGGGGCAGTACTGAGGGAGCACATAACTGTCGGAGGGGCAGTACTGAGGGAGCGCCGCACTGTCGGAGGGGCAGTACTGAGGGAGCACATAACTGTCGGAGGGGCGGCACTGAGGGAGCGCCGCACTGTCGGAGGGGCAGTACTGATGGAGCGCCACATGGTCAGAGGAGCAGTACTGCGGGAGCGCCGCACTGTCGGAGGGGCGGTACTGAGGGAGTGCCGCACTGTCAGAGGGGCAGTACTGAGGGAGTGCCGCACTGTCGGAGGGGCAGTACTGAGGGAGCGCCGCACTGTCGGAGGGGCAGTACTGAGGGAGCGCCGCACTGTCGGAGGGGCGGTACTGAGGGAGTGCCGCACTGTCGGAGGGGCAGTACTGAGGGAGTGCCGCACTGTCAGAGGGGCAGTACTGAGGGAGTGCCGCACTGTCAGAGGGACAGTACTGAGGGAGCGCCGCACTGTCGGAGGGGCAGTACTGAGGGAGCACATAACTGTCGGAGGGGCGGTACTGAGGGAGTGCCGCACTGTCAGAGGGGCAGTACTGAGGGAGTGCCGCACGGTCAGAGGGGCAGTACTGAGGGAGCGCCGCACTGTCGGAGGGGCAGTACTGAGGGAGCACATAACTGTCGGAGGGGCGGTACTGAGGGAGTGCCGCACTGTCAGAGGGGCAGTACTGAGGGAGTGCCGCACGGTCAGAGGGGCAGTACTGAGGGAGCGCCGCACTGTCGGAGGGGCAGTACTGCGGGAGCGCCGCACTGTCGGAGGGGCAGTACTGAGGGAGCGCCACATGGTCAGAGGAGCAGTACTGCGGGAGCGCCGCACTGTCCGAGGGGCAGTACTGAGGGAGCGCCGCACTGTCGGAGGGGCCGTACTGAGGGAGCGCCGCACTGTCGGAGGGGCAGTACTGAGTGAGCGCTGCACTGTTGGAGGGGCAGTACTGAGGGAGCGCCGCACTGTCCGAGGGGCAGTACTGAGGGAGCGCCGCACTGTCGGAGGGGCCGTACTGAGGGAGCGCCGCACTGTCGGAGGGGCAGTACTGAGTGAGCGCTGCACTGTTGGAGGGGCAGTACTGAGGGAGCGCCGCATGGTCGGAGGGGTAGTACTGAGGGAGTGCCGCACTGTCAGTGTACTGAGGGAGTGCCGCACTGTCAGAGGTGCTGCACTGAGGGAGTGCCGCACTGTCGGAGGAGCCATCTTTCGGATGAGACGTTAAACCGAGGCCCCGTCTGCCCTCTCGGGTGGATGTAAAAGATCCCGGGGCCACTATTTCGAGGAAGAGCAGGGGGAGTTCTCCCCGGTGTCCTGGGGCCAATATTTATCCCTCAACCAACATCACTAAAACAGATGATCTGGGTCATTATCACATTGCTGTGTGTGGGAGCTTGCTGTGTGTAAATTGGCGTTTCCCACATTACAACAGTGAGCACACGCCAAAATAGATTCTTCATTGTCTGTAAAGTGCTGTGTGCGTCCTGAATATGTGTAAAGTGCTATCGGAAGGTGGGTTCTGATACATTTTCTACCACGGTTTATCTTGTGATCTCTCACATTCCCTCCCCGCCTCCCTCTCTCTCCGTCTCATTCTGTCACATTCTCTCTCTCACGCTCTCTCTCTCCCTCTCGTTCTAATACATTCTCTCTTTCACGCTCTCATTCTGTCTCATTCTCTCTCGCACACTCGCTCTCTCCCTCTCATTCGGGCACATTCTCTCTCGCACACTCTCTCCCTCTCATTCTGTCACATTCTCTCTCGCACACTTGCTCTCTCCCTCATTCTGTCACATTCTCTCTCGCACACTCTCTCTCTCCCTCTCATTCTGTCACATTCTCTCTCGCACACTCTCTCTCTCAAATTCTGTCACATTCTCTCACGCTCTCTCTCGCACACGCTCTCTCCCTCATTCTGTCACATTCTATCTCGCACACTCTCTCCCTCTCATTCTGTCACATTCTCTCTCGCACACTCTCTCTCAAATTCTGTCACATTCTCTCTCACACACTCGCTCTCTCCCTCTCATTCTGTCACATTCTCTCTCGCACACTCTCTCTCTCCCTCTCATTCTGTCACATTCTCTCTCGCACACTCTCTCTCTCCCTCTCATTCTGTCACATTCTCTCTCGCACACTCGTTCTCTCCCTCTCATTATGTCACATTTTCTCTTGCACGCTCTCCCTCTCATTCTGTCACATTCTCACTCTCTCGCTCTCTCCCTCTCATTCTGTCACATTCTCACTCTCGCTCTCTCTCTTCTCTCATTCTGTCACATTCTCTCTCCCTCTCATTCTGTCACATTCTCTCACGCACGCGCTCTCTCTCTCTCTCTCTCTAATTCTGTTACATTCTCTCGCGCAAGCTCTCTCTCTCCTCATTCTGTCACATTCTCTCTCTCACGCTCTCTAAAATTCTCACACTCTCTCCGTCTCGTTCTGTCACATTCTCTCTCACTCTCTCGCTCTCTCATTCTGTCACATTCTCTCTCTCTCACTCTCTCCCTCTCATTCTGTCACTCACGCTCTTTCTCTCCCTCTCATTCTGTCAAATTCTCGCTCACGCTCTCTCCCTCATTCTGTCACATTCTCTCTCTCTCTCTCCCTCTCGTTCTGTCACGTTCTCTCCCATTCTCTCGCCCTCTCTGAATCCCATTTTAACACAATTGCTGCGGGGAACTATCGGGAGGTTCTGTCCAGTTTAGTGGGAATTATTTGCTGAACCTTGGCCCCTTTTCCTTCGGCCTTTGTTTTCTTACGCCGGGGTTGGGGGGGGCCGGGGGGGGGGGTGGTGACGGGGTGGGATTAGCTTGCGGCATAGAGCTCAGCTGAACAGAGATGAATTTGGAGCAAAGTGGATTAGGTTCGCGGTTAAAGCGGGTTAGTATCTTAGGGAGAGACTAAGGCTGGAAGAGGATTAGCGATTCCAAAAGCGAGCAGGCTGGGCCTGGCCCTGATTCAGGGAATTAGAGTTGTGACCACTGAGTGGAACACTGCCACAGCTCCTCTTGCATCGTTGCTAAGTCTGACGTTCAGCATTGTGACAGCTTCCGACCCAGGTCCGTGCTGATCCCAACAACTTGCATTCACATAGCGCCTTTGACGTGCTAAAACACCCCTCACAAACACCGAGCCACACATGGAGGTCTTGGGACCAGCGACCAAAAGCTGGGTCCAAGAGGGAGGTTTTAAGGAGGTGTCTTCAAGGAGGAGAGAGAGGAGGAGAGGCTTGGGGAGGGAGTTCCAGAGCTTGGGGCCCCAGGCGGCTCAAGGCACGGCCACCGATGGTGGGGCGATGGAAATCGGGGGTCGCACAAGAGGATTGGAGGAGCGCAGAGATCTCGGAGGGTTGTAGAGGCTGGAGGGGATTACAGAGATAGGGAGGGGTGTAGGGGCTGGAGGGGATTACAGAGATAGGGAGGGGTGTAGGGGCTGGAGGGGATTACAGAGAAAGGGAGGGGTGTAGGGGCTGGAGGAGGTTACAGAGATAGGGAGGGGTGTAGGGGCTGGAGGAGGTAACAGAGATAGGGAGGGGTGTAGGGCTGGAGGAGGTTACAGAAATAGGGAGGGGTGTAGGGGCTGGAGGGGGTTACACAGATAGGGAAGGGTGTAGGGGCTGGAGGAGGTTACAGAGATAGGGAGGAGTGTAGGGGCTGGAGGGGGTTACAGTGATAGGGAGGGATGCAGGGGCTGGAGGAGGTTACAGAGATAGGGAGGGGTGTAGGGGCTGGAGGAGGTTACATAGATAGGGAGGGGTGTAGGGGCTGGAGGGGGTTACAGAGATAGGGAGGGGTGTAGGGGCTGGAGGGGGTTACAGAGATAGGGAGGGGTATAGGGGATGGAGGAGGTTACAGAGATAGGGAGGGGTGTAGGGGCTGGAGGAAGTTATAGAGATAGGGAGAGGTGTAGGGGCTGGAGGGGGTTACAGAGATAGGGAGGGGTGTAGGGGCTGGAGGAGGTTACAGAGATAGGGAGGGGTGTAGGGGCTGGAGGGGGTTACACAGATAGGGAGGGGTGTAGGGGCTGGAGGAGGTTACAGAGATAGGGAGGGGTGTAGGGGCTGGAGGGGGTTACAGAGATAGGGAGGGGTGTAGGGGCTGGAGGGGGTTACAGAGATAGGGAGAGGTGTAGGGGCTGGAGGAGGTTACAGAGATAGGGAGAGGTGTAGGGGATGGAGGAAGTTGCAGAGATAGGGAGGGGTGTAGGGGCTGGAGGAGGTTACAGAGATAGGGAGGGGTGTAGGGGCTGGAGGGGGTTACAGAGATAGGGAGGGGTGTAGGGGCTGGAGGGGGTTACAGAGATAGGGAGAGGTGTAGGGGCTGGAGGAGGTTACAGAGATAGGGAGGGGTGTAGGGGCTGGAGGGGGTTACAGAGATAGGGAGGGGTGTAGGGGCTGGAGGGGGTTACAGAGATAGGGAGAGGTGTAGGGGCTGGAGGAGGTTACAGAGATAGGGAGAGGTGTAGGGGATGGAGGAAGTTGCAGAGATAGGGAGGGGTGTAGGGGCTGGAGGAGGTTACAGAGATAGGGAGGGGTGTAGGGGCTGGAGGGGGTTACAGAGATAGGGAGGGGTGTAGGGGCTGGAGGAGGTTACAGAGATAGGGAGGGGTGTAGGGGCTGGAGGAAGTTACAGAGATAGGGAGGGGTGTAGGGGCTGGAGGAGGTTACAGAGATAGGGAGGGGTGTAGGGGCTGGAGGAAGTTACAGAGATAGGGAGAGGGCGAGGGCCATGGAGGGATTTGAACACAAGGCTGTGAATCTTAAATTCGAGGTGTTGTCGGACCGGGAGCCAATGTCGGTCAGCGAGTACAGGGGGTGGTGGGGGGGCTGATGGGTGAACGGGACTCGGTGTGAATCAGGACTCGGAGATTTGGATGAACTGAATTTTCCAGAGGGTGGACGGTGGGAGGGCAGCCAGGAGAACGTTGGAATAGTCGGGAGCTACAGCTTGGGGCGACGATTCTGACGATTCTCAGTCACCCGGAGAGCTGGAGAGTTTGGGGGAGAGCGAGGCAGGGGGTTGGAAACCAGCCTCCGGATCACCACCCGTGACCCCCCCCCCCTGCCCTTACCTAAAAGCCCGCGGGCGTGGATGGAAGGGGCGGTAGCTGAGGGCGTTTGGTGCAGCGAATTGGAAAGAAGAAAACTGACTCGCTTAATATTTTCTCAATGGGCCTGTGTTCCTTTAAGGAGGAATTCATTCATTTACTTTCAGGATAACGGGGCAATGGGAATATTACACCCCCGCTCCCTGTGGCCCCCCCAAATGTGCCGACTCTGGGTGGGGCCCGGGTTCCACAAGCCCTCCAGCAACTCACCCAAGCGGTCGTTTTATTTCCCGCGCGAGAGCCCAAACAGAGAGCGCTGCCTGGCTATTTGACTAAGTAGGGCATCGCAAGCCCATTCTTTTGCTCGACACAAGCCGCGCGCACCTTTTAGCGAGCGGGGGCTGGACAGTGGCGGGAGGCGGAGGCGGCCGGGTCACCAGTTATTCATCAAGAGAAGGAACCCTGGCTGATTCCCCCCCCCGCCCCCCCCTCATTCTCTTCTCCCGTCCTCCCACAACGCTCCCACACAATCTAATGGTGCTCAGGCCTATTGAATCTCTGCTGTGATGAGATCGCTCCATATCTCTGCACGCCACACCTGACCCTGCAGTGAGCCGTAAGCAGATCACAATCTGCCTTCTCGTGCATGAAACACACAAAGTTAGCACGCAGATACAGCAAGTGATCAGGAAGGCAAATGGAATGTTGGCCTTTATTGCAAGGGGGATGGAGTATAAAAGCAGAGAAGTCCTGCTACAACTGTACAGGGTATTGGTGAGGCCACACCTGGAGTACTGCGTACAGTTCTGGTCTCCGTATTTAAGGAGGGATAAAATCGCATTGGAGGCTGTTCACAGAAGGTTCACTCGGTTGATTCCGGAGATGAGGGGGTTGTCTTAGGAAGAAAGATTGAGCAGGTTGGGCCTGTACTCATTGGTGTTTAGAAGAATGAGAGGTGATCTTATCGAAACGTGTAAGATTCTGAGGGGGCTGGACAAGGTAGATGCGGAGAGGATGTTTCCCCTCGTGGGGGAATCTAGAACTAGGGAGCACATAGTTTCAGAATAAGGGGCCGCCCATTTAAAACTGAGATGAGAAGGAATTTCTTCTCTCAGAGGGTGGTAAATCTGTGGAATTCTCTGCCCCAGAGAGCTGTGGAGGCTGGGTGATTGAATATATTTAAGGTGGAGACAGATTTTTGAGCGATAAGGGGGTGAGGGGTTATGGGGAGACAGCGGGGAAGTGGAGATGAGATCAAGATCGGATCGGCCATGATCTTATTAAATGGCAGAGCAGGCTCGAGGGGCGGAATGGTCGACTCCTGCTCCTATTTTTCATGTTCTGGCGGTTCACCGGAGTGTGAAGCGGGATTGGACGGTGGCACTCACAGCGTATAAACGGAGCCCGTGAAATGATTCCTGGACAAGTGCTCGGAGCACACTGCTCGTGACACAGCTGCGAAACCCATCCCACTTCCCCTCGATCGCTGGCCCCTGGTCACCGGTGCATTGTCCCTGGAATAAATCCACCAGCAGTCTGATTTAGGATGGGAGCGATGCGAGCCACTAGAACAAAGGCTGACGTTTAGCCTCCGAGTCCCCCTCGAGGGCCCACTGGGCTCCCGTGGGGCTGCCCTGCCTTGTGATTGTTCCACAGCGCTGTTTCCATTGCAGACACGGTGCGTCGAGAGATCTCGATCCCGCACATCCCTACCCAGCTTCGCTTCTGCCCCAAGTACCACTTCAATTCTGGGTACCCTCCTGTCATTGAATAAAACCCAGTCCCTGATTCACTCCAGTCCCTGGTCCGCTCGTATCAGTTGTAATTCTTGGCAAGAAATCTCGTCAAAATGCAGTCTTTCCCTCCCCTTATTTCCGTTTGGCTGGCTGTGTCAGCTGTGGCTCAGTGAGTAGCACTCTCTCTCTCTCGCCTCGCAGTCAGAAGATCATGCCCCACTCCAGAGACTCGAGCACGTAATCCAGGCTAACGCTCTGACAGTGACAGTACTGAGGGAGCGCCGCACTGTCGGAGGGGCGGTACTGAGGGAACGTCACACTGTCGGAGGGGCGGTACTGAGGGAGCGCCACACTGTCAGAGGGGCAGTACTGAGGGAGTGCCGCACTGTCGGAGTGTCAGTACTGAGGGAGCACCGCACTGTCGGAGGCGCGGTACTGAGGGAGCGTCACACTGTCGGAGGGGCAGTACTGAGGGAGCGCCGCACTGTCGGAGGGGCAGTACTGAGGGAGCGTCGCACTGTTGGAGGGGCGGTACTGAGGGAGCGCCGCACTGTCGGAGGGCTGTGCTGAGGGAGCGCCGCAATGTCGGAGGGGCTGTGCTGAGGGAGCGCAGCACTGTCGGAGGGGCGGTGCTGAGGGAGTGCCGCACTGTCGGAGGGACGGTACTGAGGTAGCGCCGCACTGTCGGAGGGGCAGTACTGAGGGAGTGCCGCACTGTCGGAGGGGCAGTACTGAGGGAGTGCCGCACTGTCGGAGGGGCAGTACTGAGGGAGCGCCGCACTGTCGGAGGGGCAGTATTGAGGGAGCACCGTACTGTCGGAGGGGCAGTACTGAGAGAGCACCGCACTGTCGGAGGGGCAGTACTGAGGGAGAGCCGCACTGTCGGAGGGGCAGTACTGAGGGAGTGCCGCACTGTCGGAGGGGCAGTACTGAGGGAGTGCCGCACTGTCGGAGGGGCAGTACTGAGGGAACGCCGCACTGTCGGAGGGGCGGTACTGAGGGAGCGTCACACTGTCGGAGGGGCGGTACTGAGGTAGCGCCGCACTGTCGGAGGGGCAGTACTGAGGGAGTGCCGCACTGTCGGAGGGGCAGTACTGAGGGAGTGCCGCACTGTCGGAGGGGCACTATTGAGGGAGCACCGTACTGTCGGAGGGGCAGTACTGAGAGAGCACCGCACTGTCGGAGGGGCAGTACTGAGGGAGAGCCGCACGGTCGGAGGGGCAGTACTGAGGGAGTGCCGCACTGTCGGAGGGGCAGTACTGAGGGAGTGCCGCACTGTCGGAGGGGCAGTACTGAGGGAACGCCGCACTGTCGGAGGGGCAGTACTGAGGGAGTGCTGCACTGTCGGAGGGGCAGTACTGAGGGAGCGCCGCACTGTCGGAGGGCGGGACTGAGGGAGCGCCGCACTGTCGGAGGGGCAGTACTGAGGGAGTGCCGCACTGTCGGAGGGGCGGTACTGAGGGAGCGCCGCACTGTCGGAGGGGCGGTACTGAGGGAGCCCCGCACTGTCGGAGGGGCAGTACTGAGGGAGCACCGCACTGTCAGAGGGGCAGTACTGAGGGAGCGCAGCACTGTCGGAGGGGCAGTACTGAGGGAGCGCAGCACTGTCGGAGGGGCAGTACTGAGGGAGCGCCGCACTGTCGGAGGGGCAGTACTGAGGGAGCGCAGCACTGTCGGAGGGGCAGTACTGAGGGAGTGCCGCACTGTCGGAGGGGCAGTACTGAGGGAGCGCCGCACTGTCGGAGGGGCAGTACTGAGGGAGCGCCGCACTGTCGGAGGGGCAGTACTGAGGGAGCACCGCACTGTCGGAGGGGCAGTACTGAGGGAGTGCCGCACTGTCGGAGGGGCAGTACTGAGGGAGCGCCGCACTGCGCTGTCGGAGGGGCAGTACTGTGGGAGTACCGCACTGTCGGAGGGGCAGTACTGAGGGAGTACCGCACTGTCGGAGGGGCAGTACTGAGGGAGCACCGCACTGTCGGAGGGGCAGTACTGAGGGAGCGCCGCACTGTCGGAGGGGCGGTACTGTTGAGGGGCAGTACTGAGTGACAGTACTGGATCCACTCCATGTTTAGTATAACACTCTAGTTCTGATGGCCAGTGTCTGTTTGACTTGTTACAGATGAATCGGCCGATCCAGGTGAAACCCGCAGACAGCGAAGGTCGAGGAGGTAATCATTATCTGTATTTCTCAATTAGTAATTCACACACCAGGCATCCCGAGGACTTTAGACCTGTGGCTGCACTCTTCCCTCATGCTGCCCCAAGGTGTGACAGGAGGAACAATGTTCCGGGCTGTCGGTTCACCTCCCAACAGTCCCCTGGTAACAAGTCACCACACACTCGTCCAGCAGCTAAAGGGGCAGGACCCACTCCCTTGGGGCATTTGATGGGACAGTGTAGAGGGAGCTTTACTCTGTATCTAACCCCCTGTACCTGCCCTGGGAGTGTTTGATGGGACAGTGTAGAGGGAGCTTTACTCTGTATCTAACCCCCTGTACCTGCCCTGGGAGTGTTTGATGGGACAGTGTAGAGGGAGCTTTACTCTGTATCTAACCCCCTGTACCTGCCCTGGGAGTGTTTGATGGGACAGTGTAGAGGGAGCTTTACTCTGTATCTAACCCCCTGTACCTGCCCTGGGAGTGTTTGATGGGACAGTGTAGAGGGAGCTTTACTCTATATCTAACCCCCTGTACCTGCCCTGGGAGTGTTTGATGGGACAGTGTAGAGGGAGCTTTACTCTGTATCTAACCCCGTGCTGTACCTGCCCTGGGAGTGTTTGATGGGACAGTGTAGAGGGAGCTTTACTCTGTATCTAACCCCCTGTACCTGCCCTGGGAGTGTTTGATGGGACAGTGTAGAGGGAGCTTTACTCTGTATCTAACCCCCTGTACCTGCCCTGGGAGTGTTTGATGGGACAGTGTGGAGGGAGCTTTACTCTGTATCTAACCCGTGCTGTACCTGCCCTGGGAGTGTTTGATGGGACAGTGTAGAGGGAGCTTTACTCTTTATCTAACCCCCTGTACCTGCCCTGGGAGTGTTTGATGGAACAGTGCAGAGGGAGCTTTACTCTGTATCTAACCCCCTGTACCTGCCCTGAGAGTGTTTGATGGGACAGTGTAGAGGGAGCTTTACTCTGTATCTAACCCCCTGTACCTGCCCTGGGAGTGTTTGATGGGACAGTGTAGAGGGAGCTTTACTCTGTATCTAACCCCCTGTACCTGCCCTGGGAGTTTTTAATGCTACAGTGTAGAGGGAGCTTTACTCTGTATCTAACCCCGTGCAGTACCTGCCCTGGGAGCGTTTGATGGGACAGTGTAGAGGTAGCTTTACTCTGTATCTAACCCCCTGTACTTGCCCTGAGAGTGTTTGATGGGACAGTGTAGAGGGAGCTTTACTCTGTATCTAACCCCGTGCTGTACCTGCCCTGGGAGTGTTTGATGGGACAGTGTAGAGGGAGCTTTACTCTGTATCTAACCCCGTGCTGTACCTGCCCTGGGAGCGTTTGCTGGGACAGTGTAGAGGGAGTTTTACTCTGTATCTAACCCCCTGTACCTGCCCTGGGAGTGTTTGATGGGACAGTGCAGAGGGAGCTTTACTCTGTATCTAACCCCCTGTACCTGCCCTGAGAGTGTTTGATGGGACAGTGTAGAGGGAGCTTTACTCTGTATCTAACCCCCTGTACCTGCCCTGGGAGTGTTTGATGGAACAGTGCAGAGGGAGCTTTACTCTGTATCTAACCCCCTGTATCTGCCCTGGGAGTGTTTGAATGGGACAGTGTAGAGGGAGCTTTACTCTGTATCTAACCCCGTGCTGTACCTGCCCTGGGAGTGTTTGATGGGACAGTGTAGAGGGAGCTTTACTCTGTATCTAACCCCCTGTACCTGCCCTGGGAGTGTTTGATGGGACAGTGTAGAGGGAGCTTTACTCTGTATCTAACCCCCTGTACCTGCCCTGGGAGTGTTTGATGGAACAGTGCAGAGGGAGCTTTACTCTGTATCTAACCCCCTGTACCTGCCCTGAGAGTGTTTGATGGGACAGTGTAGAGGGAGCTTTACTCTGTATCTAACCCCCTGTACCTGCCCTGGGAGTGTTTGATGGGACAGTGTAGAGGGAGCTTTACTCTGTATCTAACCCCCTGTACCTGCCCTGGGAGTGTTTGATGGGACAGTGTAGAGGGAGCTTTACTCTGTATCTAACCCCGTGCTGTACCTGCCCTGGGAGCGTTTGATGGGACAGTGTAGAGGGAGCTTTACTCTGTATCTAACCCCCTGTACCTGCCCTGAGAGTGTTTGATGGGACAGTGTAGAGGGAGCTTTACTCTGTATCTAACCCCCTGTACCTGCCCTGGGAGTGTTTGATGGGACAGTGTAGAGGGAGCTTTACTCTGTATCTAACCCCGTGCTGTACCTGCCCTGGGAGCGTTTGATGGGACAGTGTAGAGGGAGCTTTACTCTGTATCTAACCCCCTGTACCTGCCCTGGGAGTGTTTGATGGAACAGTGCAGAGGGAGCTTTACTCTGTATCTAACCCCCTGTACCTGCCCTGAGAGTGTTTGATGGGACAGTGTAGAGGGAGCTTTACTCTGTATCTAACCCCCTGTACCTGCACTGGGAGTGTTTGATGGGACAGTGTAGAGGGAGCTTTACTCTGTATCTAACCCCATGCTGTACCTGCCCTGGGAGTGTTTGATGGGACAGTGTAGAGGGAGCTTTACTCTGTATCTAACCCCCTGTACCTGCCCTGGGAGTGTTTGATGGGACAGTGTAGAGGGAGCTTTACTCTGTATCTAACCCCCTGTACCTGCCCTGGGAGTGTTTGATGGGACAGTGTAGAGGGAGCTTTACTCTGTATCTAACTCCGTGCTGTACCTGCCCTGGGAGTGTTTGATGGGACAGTGTAGAGGGAGCTTTACTCTATATCTAACCCCCTGTACCTGCCCTGGGAGTGTTTGATGGGACGGTGTAGAGGGAGCTTTACTCTGTATCTAACCCCCTGTACCTGCCCTGGGAGTGTGTGATGGGACGGTGTAGAGTGAGCTTCACTCTGTATCTAACCCCGAGATGTATGGTAAATCCCCCTCCATGTGCTGCATTGCTGTGCCAGACTCCCCTGTCCCTCTCGACAATCACTGTGGTTCCCACCGTGCAATCCTTGTTTTCTAGAGGACCGGAAACTGTTTGTAGGAATGCTGGGGAAGCAACAGACTGACGAAGACGTCCGCAAAATGTTCGAGGCTTTCGGGACCATTGAGGAGTGCACAATCCTCCGAGGGCCTGACGGCACCAGTAAAGGTAACGGGCTTGCTCGCGGAATGTTCTGGAATCATCATCCGGGGTTTATTCTCCACACTCGACAAGATGGCTCCAACACATCACGTCACTTTGGCACATGACCCTTTATTGTATGTACATCAGTAGCTGCATTACCATAGTGCTCCACCAGGTGGAGGAGGTGTCCTCTAGGGGGGCTCTATTACACTACCCTCCTAGTTCAGCTAATTCTATCCCCGTGTTCCTCTATTTCTTTCTCCCTCCTGCAAATATCTAACAGACCGCTTGATGGGCTCCCCATCCACCACCTTCAACACTCACTCCCTCCACCACCGGCGCCCCCTGGCTGCAGTGTGCACCGTCTACAAGATGCACTGCGGCAACTCGCCAAGGCTTCTTCGGCAGCACATCCCAAACCCGCGGCCTCTACCCGCCTAGAAGGACAAGGGCAGCAAGCGCCTGGGAACACCACCACCTCCACGTTCCCCTCCCAGTCACACACCATCCCGACTGGGAAATATATCGGCCGTTCCTTCATCGTCGCTGGGTCACAATCCTGGAACTCCCTCCCTAACAGCACTGTGGGAGCACCTTCACCACACGGACTGCAGCGGTTCAAGAAGGAGCTCACCCCCACCTTCTCAAGGGGCCATTAGGGATGGGCAATAAATGCCGGCCTTGCCAGCAACACCCACATCCTGTGAATGAATAAAATAAATAATGCATCGATACTATTCGCCTCAACCCCTCCCTGTGGCAGCGAGTTCCACATTCTCACCGGCCTCTGGGTAAAGAAGTTTCTCCTGAATTCCCCATTGGATTTATTTGTGACTGTCTTATATTAATAGCCCCTAGTTCTGGTCTAACAGCACAGGAGGATCCCATTGGGCCCATCCAGCCCGTGCTGTGCCGGCTCTGTGACAGAGCGACCCAATCAGTCCCACTCCCCCCGCTCTTTCCCCACAGCCCGGCACATTTCCAGTATTTATCCAATTCCCGGTTTGAAAGTCACTATTGAATCTGCTCCCACCGCCCTTTCAGGCAGCGCGTTCCCGATCACAACAACTCGCTGCGTAAAAACATTCTCCCCCTCTCCCCCTCTGGTTCCATCGCCGATTATCGTCAATCTGTGTCCCTCTGGTTCCATCGCCGATTATCGTCAATCTGTGTCCCTCTGGTTCCATCGCCGATTATCGTCAATCTGTGTCCCTCTGGTTCCATCGCCGATTATCGTCAATCTGTGTCCCTCTGGTTCCATCGCCGATTATCGTCAATCTCTGTCCCTCTGGTTCCATCGCCGATTATCGTCAATCTCTGTCCCTCTGGTTCCATCGCCGATTATCGTCAATCTGTGTCCCTCTGGTTACCCGCCCTCCTGCCCCCGGGAACAGTGTCTCCTGATTCACTCTATATCAAAACCCCAAATTGTTTTCCAAAGTGGGCCCCAGCCTTTCCCTGTGTTAATGCCTCTCCATTTCTGCAGGTTGTGCCTTTGTGAAGTTCCAGACACACGCTGAAGCCCAGGCTGCGATTGGCGCGCTGCACGGGAGCCGCATGTTACAGGTAAGGCCCTCGCTGTCTCACAACTTCAACAAGCCCCACGTCAAATGGTAAAGTTACAGTAAAATAACATCCAGCATCTTTCACAATCTCACAACGGCCCGCACAGTTTTACAGCCAATGAAGTACTTTTTTCGGAGTGTGGTCACTGTTGTAATGTAGGGAACGGGCAGCCAATTTACACACAGCAATGTGATAATGACCCAGATCATCTGTTTTTAATGATGTTGGTTGAGGGACAAATATTGGCCTCATGACACCGGGGAGAACTCCCCCTGCTCTTTGTCAACATAGTGGCCCCGGGATCATTACATCCACCCGAGAGGGCAGACGGGGCCTTGGTTTAACGTCTCATCTAAAAGACGGCACCTCCGACAGTGCGGCGCTCCCTCAGTACTGCCCCTCCGACAGCGCGGCGCTCCCTCAGTACTGCCCCTTCGAAAGTGCGGCGCTACCTCAGTACTGCCCCTCCGACAGTGCGGCGCTCCCTCAGTACTGCCCCTCCGACAGTGCGGCGCTCCCTCAGTACTGTCCCTCCGACAGTGCGGCGCTCCCTCAGTACTGTCCCTCCGACAGTGCGGCGCTCCCTCAGTACTGCCCCTCCGACAGTGCGGCGCTCCCTCAGTACTGTCCCTCCGACAGTGCGGCTCACCCTCAGTACTGACCCTCCGAAAGTGCGGCGCTCCCTCAGTACTGCCCCTCCGACAGTGCAGCACTCCCTCAGTACTGCCCCTCCGACAGTGCGGCGCTCCCTCAGTACTGCCCCTCCGACAGTGCGGCGCTCCCTCAGTACTGCCCCTCCGACAGTGCGGCTCACCCTCAGTACTGACCCTCCGACAGTGCGGCTCACCCTCAGTACTGCCCCTCTGACAGTGCGGCTCTCCCTCAGTACCCCACTGAGAGTCTCAGCCTGGATTAAATGCTCAACTCTCTGTAATGGGGGCTCGAACCCACGACCTTCTGTCTGAGCCAAGCAGACACTTGCATGAGGAAGAAAATGTGGTACGGGAACAGAAATGACAGGGGGAGTATTGTTTTGCCATTGACCTTTGACCCCATTTTCTCTTCCGACCAGGCATCTGGGTCTCAATCCATCAGCCTAGAGGTCGGGGCAGTCCAGACTGTGGACTATGCAACCAATGGGGCCAGCACTGTTCGGTGCACAGCTGACAGCAGCGGCTATGGGGTGAGGCAATAGATTGATACACTGTTCTCGCTGACCCCGCAAGGTCCGGTTTCCCGTGATGAAGTAGAAATGGGGAACAGAAATGAAGGAAAGACGTGACTGCTTTCAGTCAGCTGATAACTGAGTAACATTTTTACATTGGACCAGGAAGTCCAGACCATGGGAGTGAATGGGAAGGGGTTTGGGTCCATTGGGATTGTGTACAGTGGGAGTGACTGGGAAGGGGTTTGGGTCCATTGGGATTGTGTACACTGGGAGTGAATGGGAAGGGGTTTGGGTCCATTGGGATTGTGTACAGTGGGAGTGAATGGGAAGGGGTTTGGGTCCATTGGGATTGTGTACAGTGTGAGTGAATGGGAAGGCGTTTGGGTCCATTGGGATTGTGTACAGTGGGAGTGAATGGGAAGGGGTTTGGGTCCATTGGGATTGTGTACAGTGGGAGTGAATGGGAAGGGGTTTGGGTCCATTTGGATTGTGTACAATGGGAGCGAATGGGAAGGGGTTTGGATCTATTGGGATTGTGTCCAGTGGGAGTGAATGGGAAGGGGTTTGGGTCCACTGGGATTGTGTACAATGGGAGTGAATGGGAAGGGGTTTGGGTCCATTGGGATTGTGTACAGTGGGAGCAAATGGGAAGGGGTTTGGGTCCATTGGGATTGTGTACAATGGGAGTGAATGGGAAGGGGTTTGGGTCCACTGGGATTGTGTACTGTGGGAGTGAATGGGAAGGGGTTTGGGTCCATTGGGATTGTGTACAGTGGGAGTGACCGGGAAGGTGTTTGGGTCCATTGGGATTGTGTACAGTGGGAGTGAATGGGAAGGGGTTTGGGTCCACTGGGATTCTGTCCAGTGGGAGTGACCGGGAAGGGGTTTGGGTCCACTGGGATTGTGTACAGTGGGAGTGAATGGGAAGGGGTTTGGGTCCATTGGGACTTTGCGGGTGTTTGTTGGGGGTGACTAACATTGACCAGATTGGGCTGACCTGTCGCTGCTCTGCGTTTCCTGGACAGGGGGTGTTGTCGAGCCTGGTGGTGAAGTTCGCGGACACGGATAAAGAGCGCACGCTGCGCCGGATGCAACAGGTGGCCGGGCAGCTGGGGATGTTCAGTCCCATGGCCATACAGTTCGGAGCGTACAGCGCGTACACGCAGGCGGTACGTGAGCAGCGTACACGGTGACACGGTGACCAGGGCCCCGAGCCAAACAGGGCAAGGGTCTCTGAGTGCCTCCTGGGGCCCCAGTGGTCAGATACCTGGCGGGCGTGTCTCAGTCTCTCGCTCAGAGGGAGATCACGAATCCTTGGCCCAATTAGTGGCAGTTTTGTGCACGGACCCTCCACACACCCCGGAGCTGGAGTGCAGTGGTTCTCAAACCTACCCCCGCCGGACCCTCCCGTCAGTTGGGACTGATCGCAGATGGTAAAGGTCCCCCGGCGAAAGGTCAGGGCACGATCCCACTGAAAGGTCAGAGCATGATCCCACTGAAAGGTCAGGGCACGACCCCACTGAAAGGTCAGGACACGATCCCACTGAAAGGTCAGGGCACGACCCCACTGAAAGGTCAGGACACGATCCCACTGAAAGGTCAGGGCACGACCCCACTGAAAGGTCAGGACACGATCCCACTGAAAGGTCAGGGCACGACCCCACTGAAAGGTCAGGACACGATCCCACTGAAAGGTCAGGGCACGATCCCACTGAAAGGTCAGAGCATGATCCCACTGAAAGGTCAGGGCATGACCCCACTGAAAGGTCAGGACACGATCCCACTGAAAGGTCAGGGCACGATCCCACTGAAAGGTCAGGGCATGACACTCACTGAAAGGTCAGGGCATGACCCCACTGAAAGGTCAGGGCACGACCCCACTGAAAGGTCAGGACACGACCCCACTGAAAGGTCAGGGCACGACCCCACTGAAAGGTCAGGGCACGACCCCACTGAAAGGTCAGGACACGATCCCACTGAAAGGTCAGGGCACGATCCCTACTGAAAGGTCAGGGCATGACACTCACTGAAAGGTCAGGGCATGACACTCACTGAAAGGTCAGGGCATGATCCCCACTGAAAGGTCAGCGCGCGACCCCAGGGAAAGGTCAGTGCGTGACCCCCGGTGAAAGTTCAGTGCGCGATCCCCGGTGAAAGTTCAGTGCACGATCCCCGGTGAAAGTTCAGTGCGCGACCCCTGGTGAAAGGTCAGCGCGCGACCCTGGTGAAAGATCAGTGCACGACCCCAGTGAAAGGTCAGTGCACGACCCCAGTGAAAGGTCAGCGCGCGACCCCAGGGAAAGGTCAGTGCGTGACCCCCGGCGAAAGGTCAATGCGTGACCTGTGGTGAAAGGTCAGTGTGTCACCCCGGTGAAAGGTCAGCGTAGACCCGCGGTGAAAGGTTAGCGTGCAACCCCGGGTGAAAGGTCAGCGTGCAACTTGGGTGAAAGGTCAGTGTGTGACCCCCAGGTGAAAGGTCAGTGCGTGACCCCCGGTGAAAGGACAGTGTGTGACCCCCAGTTGCAGGCAGGTGGGGAAAGAATGCCGACAGCAAGG
>NC_092006.1:2363671-2373671 GCF_044704955.1 Pristiophorus japonicus
TAGGATGGAGAATGAAACAGTAATTTCAGAGACCATGGTCCAGAACTTAAAGAAGGGTAACTTTGAAGGTATGAGGCGTGAATTGGCTAGGATAGATTGGCGAATGATACTTAGGGGGTTGACTGTGGATGGGCAATGGCAGACATTTAGAGACCGCATGGATGAAGTACAACAATTGTACATTCCTGTCTGGCGTAAAAATAAAAAGGGGAAGGTGGCTCAACCGTGGCTATCTAGGGAAATCAGGGATAGTATTAAAGCCAAGGAAGTGGCATACAAATTGGCCAGAAATAGCAGCGAACCTGGGGACTGGGAGAAATTTAGAACTCAGCAGAGGAGGACAAAGGGTTTGATTAGGACAGGGAAAATGGAGTACGAGAAGAAGCTTGCAGGGAACATTAAGGCGGATTGCAAAAGTTTCTATAGGTATGTAAAGAGAAAAAGGTTGGTGAAGACAAACGTAGGTCCCCTGCAGTCAGAATCAGGGGAAGTCATAACGGGGAACAAAGAAATGGCGGATCAATTGAACAAGTACTTTGGTTCGGTATTCACTAAGGAGGATACAAACAACCTTCCGGATATAAAAGGGGTCAGAGGGTCTAGTAAGGAAGAGGAACTGAGGGAAATCTTTATTAGTCGGGAAATTGTGTTGGGGAAATTGATGGGATTGAAGGCCGATAAATCCCCAGGGCCTGATGGCCTGCATCCTAGAGTACTTAAGGAGGTGGCCTTGGAAATAGCGGATGCATTGACAGTCATTTTCCAACATTCCATTGACTCTGGATCAGTTCCTATGGAGTGGAGGGTAGCCAATGTAACCCCACTTTTTAAAAAAGGAGGGAGAGAGAAAACAGGGAATTATAGACCGGTCAGCCTGACCTCAGTAGTGGGTAAAATGATGGAATCAATTATTAAGGATGTCATAGCAGTGCATCTGGAAAATGGTGACATGATAGGTCGAAGTCAGCATGGATTTGTGAAAGGGAAATCATGCTTGACAAATCTTCTGGAATTTTTTGAGGATGTTTCCAGTAAAGTGGACAAAGGAGAACCAGTTGATGTGGTATATTTGGACTTTCAGAAGGCTTTCGACAAGGTCCCACACAAGAGATTAATGTGCAAAGTTAAAGCACATGGGATTGGGGGTAGTGTGCTGACGTGGATTGAGAACTGGTTGTCAGACAGGAAGCAAAGAGTAGGAGTAAACGGGTACTTTTCAGAATGGCAGGCAGTGACTAGTGGAGTGCCGCAAGGTTCTGTGCTGGGGCCCCAGCTGTTTACATTGTACATTAATGATTTAGACGAGGGGATTAAATGCAGTATCTCCAAATTTGCGGATGATACTAAGTTGGGTGGCAGTGTGAGCTGCGAGGAGGATGCTATTAGGCTGCAGAGTGACTTGGATAGGTTAGGTGAGTGGGCAAATGCATGGCAGATGAAGTATAATGTGGATAAATGTGAGGTTATCCACTTTGGTGGTAAAAACAGAGAGACAGACTATTATCTGAATGGTGACAGATTAGGAAAAGGGAAGGTGCAACGAGACCTGGGTGTCATGGTACATCAGTCATTGAAGGTTGGCATGCAGGTACAGCAGGCGGTTAAGAAAGCAAATGGCATGTTGGCCTTCATAGCGAGGGGATTTGAATACAGGGGCAGGGAGGTGTTGCTACAGTTGTACAGGGCCTTGGTGAGGCCACACCTGGAGTATTGTGTACAGTTTTGGTCTCCTAACTTGAGGAAGGACATTCTTGCTATTGAGGGAGTGCAGCGAAGGTTCACCAGACTGATTCCCGGGATGGCGGGACTGACCTATCAAGAAAGATTGGATCAATTGGGCTTGTATTCACTGGAGTTCAGAAGAATGAGAGGGGACCTCATAGAAACGTTTAAAATTCTGACGGGTTTAGACAGGTTAGATGCAGAAAGAATGTTCCCAATGTTGGGGAGGTCCAGAACCAGGGGTCACAGTCTGAGGATAAGGGGTAAGCCATTTAGGACCGAGATGAGGAGAAACTTCTTCACCCAGAGAGTGGTGAACCTGTGGAATTCTCTACCACAGAAAGTAGTTGAGGCCAATTCACTAAATATATTCAAAAGGGAGTTAGATGAAGTCCTTACTACTCGGGGGATCAAGGGTTATGGCGAGAAAGCAGGAAGGGGGTACTGAAGTTTCATGTTCAGCCATGAACTCATTGAATGGCGGTGCAGGCTAGAAGGGCTGAATGGCCTGCTCCTGCACCTATTTTCTATGTTTCTATGTTTCTATGTATCTAACCCCCTGTACCTGCCCTGGGAGTGTTTGATGGGACAGTGTAGAGGGAGCTTTACTCTGTATCTAACCCCCTGTACCTGCCCTGGGAGTGTTTGATGGGACAGTGTAGAGGGAGCTTTACTCTGTATCTAACCACGTGTTGTACCTGCCCTGGGAGTGTTTGATGGGACAGTGTAGAGGGAGCTTTACTCTGTATCTAACCCCGTGCTGTACCTGCCCTGGGAGTGTTTGATGGGACAGTGTAGAGGGAGCTTTACTCTGTATCTAACCCCCTGTACCTGCCCTGGGAGTGTTTGATGGGACAGTGTAGAGGGAGCTTTACTCTGTATCTAACCCCCTGTACCTGCCCTGGGAGTGTTTGATGGGACAGTGTAGAGGGAGCTTTACTCTGTATCTAACCCCCTGTACCTGCCCTGGGAGTGTTTGATGGGACAGTGTAGAGGGAGCTTTACTCTGTATCTAACCCCCTGTACCTGCCCTGGGAGTGTTTGATGGGACAGTGTAGAGGGAGCTTTACTCTGTATCTAACCCCCTGTACCTGCCCTGGGAGTGTTTGATGGGACAGTGTAGAGGGAGCTTTACTCTGTATCTAACCCCCTGTACCTGCCCTGGGAGTGTTTGATGGGACAGCGTAGAGGGAGCTTTACTCTGTATCTAACCCCCTGTACCGGCCCTGGGAGTGTTTGATGGGACAGTGTAGAGGGAGCTTTACTCTGTATCTAACCCCCTGTACCTGCCCTGGGAGTGTTTGATGGGACAGTGTAGAGGGAGCTTTACTCTGTATCGAACCCCGTGCTGTACCTGCCCTGGGAGTGTTTGATGGGACAGTGTAGAGGGAGCTTTACTCTGTATCTAACCCCGTGCTGTACCTGCCCTGGGAGTGTGTGATGGGACAGTGTAGAGGGAGCTTTACTCTGTATCTAACCCCCTGTACCTGCCCTGGGAGTGTTTGATGGGACAGTGTAGAGGGAGCTTTACTCTGTATCTAACCCTATGCTGTACCTGCCCTGGGAGTGTTTGATGGGACAGTGTAGAGGGAGTTTTACTCTGTATCTAACCCCGTGCTGTACCTGCCCTGGGAGTGTTTGATGGGACAGTGTAGAGGGAGCTTTACTCTGTATCTAACCCCCTGTACCTGCCCTGGGAGTGTTTGATGGGACAGTGTAGAGGGAGCTTTACTCTGTATCTAACCACGTGTTGTACCTGCCCTGGGAGTGTTTGATGGGACAGTGTAGAGGGAGCTTTACTCTGTATCTAACCCCGTGCTGTACCTGCCCTGGGAGTGTTTGATGGGACAGTGTAGAGGGAGCTTTACTCTGTATCTAACCCCCTGTACCTGCCCTGGGAGTGTTTGATGGGACAGTGTAGAGGGAGCTTTACTCTGTATCTAACCCCGTGCTGTACCTGCCCTGGGAGTGTTTGATGGGACAGTGTAGAGGGAGCTTTACTCTGTATCTAACCCCCTGTACCTGCCCTGGGAGTGTTTGGTGGGACAGTATGGAGGGAGCTTTACTCTGTACCTGCCCTGGGAGTGGTGTTGGAAGCGTGCTGTACCTGTTGAAGCACTGACTTTGAGAGAAGTGCAGTTGGAGAAGGTGTGACCCAGTTTGAGTCTTTCCCCGTTTTCTCTCTGTTAACAGCAGCCTATCCGGCCACTTACGGGATTGTCAGCCAGGCGTTTCCACAGCAACCAACTCTTGTGACTCAGCAGCAGCAGCGAGAGGGTAGGTGGCCAAATCTTCGGTCCGAGTGGCTCAGTGGATGTGTGCACGGCCTGGGGTGGTGCTGAGGCAAGGGCCAGTCTCTGGGCCGCATCTCTGGCCGGGCCTCCGCACCTCGGAGCCACACAGGGCCAAATGTGGTTATCCAGCATCTGTGGGACTGCCCTCGGTCTGGTCCCTCCCCACAGTCACGGCCTGGCTCTGCTCGGGCTGGGGAGAGGAGCAGGGCGTGAACCGGGAGGGGAGGGGAGGTGCGAGGGGGGGAGCGGTGGGAGGGGGATGAAGGAGGGGAGGGGGAGGGAGAGGATGGGGAGCAGTGGGAGGGGGAGAAGGGAGAGGGACGAAGGAGGGGAGAGAGTGCGAGGGAGTGGCGGTGACGGGGGAGGGGCACGGGGCAGGGGAGGAGTTGGTCGGAGGGAGGGAGGGAAAGGATCACGGAGGGGAGGGACGGGGAGGGAAGGATCGCGGAGGGAGGGAGGGAGGGAAAGGATCACGGAGGGAGGGAGGGAAGGAAAGGATCACGGAGGGGAGGGACGGGGAGGGAAGGATCGCGGAGGGAGGGACGGGGAGGGAAGGATCGCGGAGGGAGGGAGGGAGGGAAAGGATCACGGAGGGGAGGGACGGGGAGGGAAGGATCGCGGAGGGAGGGAAGGATCGCGGAGGGAGGGAAGGATCGCGGAGGGAGGGAGGGAGGGAGGGAAAGGATCACGGAGGGAGGGAGGGAAGGAAAGGATCACGGAGGGGAGGGACGGGGAGGGAAGGATCGCGGAGGGAGGGAGGGAGGGAAAGGATCACGGAGGGGGGGACGGGGAGGGAAGGATCGCGGAGGGAGGGAAGGATCGCGGAGGGAGGGAGGGAGGGAGGGAAAGGATCACGGAGGGAGGGAGGGAAGGAAAGGATCACGGAGGGGAGGGACGGGGAGGGAAGGATCGCGGAGGGAGGGAGGGAAAGGATCACGGAGGGGGGGACGGGGAGGGAAGGATCGCGGAGGGAGGGAAGGATCGCGGAGGGAGGGAGGGAGGGAGGGAAAGGATCACGGAGGGAGGGACGGGGAGGGGAAGGATCGCGGAGGGGAGGGACGGGGAGGGAAGGATCACGGAGGGAGGGACGGGGAGGGAAGGATCACGGAGGGAGGGACGGGGAGGGAAGGATCACGGAGGGGGGGACGGGGAGGGAAGGATCGTGGAGGGGAGGGACTGGGGGAAAGGATCACGGAGGGAGGGAGGGAGGGAAAGGATCGCGGAGGGAGGGATGGAGGGAAAGGATCGCGGAGGGAGGGAGGGAGGGAAAGGATCGCGGAGGGGAGGGACGGGGAGGGAAGGATCACGGAGGGGGGGGACGGGGAGGGAAGGATCGCGGAGGGGGGGACGGGGAGGGAAGGATCACGGAGGGAGGGACGGGGAGGGAAGGATCGCGGAGGGGGGGACGGGGAGGGAAGGATCGCGGAGGGAGGGACGGGGAGGGAAGGATCGCGGAGGGAGGGAGGGAGGGAAGGATCACGGAGGGAGGGACGGGGAGGGGAAGGATCACGGAGGGAGGGACGGGGAGGGAAGGATCACGGAGGGGGGGAAGGATCGCGGAGGGAGGGAGGGAGGGAAGGATCACGGAGTGGGGGGACGGGGAGGGGAAGGATCACGGATGGGGGGACGGGGAGGGAAGGATCACGGAGGGGGGGACGGGGAGGGAAGGATCGCGGAGGGGGGGACGGGGAGGGAAGGATCACGGAGGGGGGGACGGGGAGGGAAGGATCGCGGAGGGGGGGACGGGGAGGGAAGGATCGCGGAGGGGGGGACGGGGAGGGAAGGATCACGGAGGGGGGGACGGGGAGGGAAGGATCGCGGAGGGAGGGACGGGGAGGGAAGGATCACGGAGGGGGGGAGTGGAAGGATCGGGGTTGGTTATCCTGTCCGGTGCAGCCTCCGTTCCCCATTGCCATGTTGTGACGTCTCTCTCCCCTGTGTAGGGCCGGAGGGCTGCAACATCTTTATCTACCACCTGCCGCAGGAGTTCACCGACTTCGAACTGCTCCAGATGTTTCTGCCGTTCGGGAACGTCATTTCCGCAAAAGTGTTTGTAGATCGGGCAACGAATCAGAGCAAATGTTTCGGTGAGCGCCCTGCCAACCCACATAACCCCGAGACACGCGGGGGGTTCATTTACAGGCTGTTCTTTAATCTTCAGTTTTCGGGTGCTTGCTGGCTTCCGTGGTGAGGTTCAGACAGCCAGTTACAGTTTGTAGTGCTGTTGATTGAGGGATTAATATTAGCCCCAAAACTCCCCTGTTCTTCTTCATAGCAGTTTTTTAATGTCCACCTGAGAGGGTAATACAGCCCCTCCAACAGTGCGGCACTCCCTCAGTACTGCCCCTCCGACAGTGCGGCACTCCCTCAGTACTGCCCCTCCGACAGTGCGGCACTCCCTCAGTACTGCCCCTCCGACAGCGCAGTGCGGCGCTCCCTCAGTACTGCCCCTCCGACAGTGCGGCACTCCCTCAGTACTGCCCCTCCGACAGTGCGGCACTCCCTCAGTACTGCCCCTCCGACAGCGCAGTGCGGCGCTCCCTCAGTACTGCCCCTCCGACAGTGCGGCGCTCCCTCCGCACTGCCCCTCCGACAGTGCGGCACTCCCTCCGCACTGCCCCTCCGACTGTGCGGCACTCCCTCCGTACTGCCCCTCCGACAGTGCGGCGCTCCCTCAGTACTGCCCCTCCGACAGTGCGGCGCTCCCTCAGTACTGCCCCTCCGACAGTGCGGCTCTCCCTCAGTACTGCCCCTCCGACAGTGCGGCTCTCCCTCAGTACTGCCCCTCCGACAGCGCAGTGCGGCGCTCCCTCAGTCCTGCACTGGGCGTGTTGGCTCTAATTTTGTGCTCGAGTCTCTGGAGTGGAACTGAAACCCACATCCTTCTGACTCCGAGGCCGGGGTGCAAGCCTTTAACTGTGGGCGAGGCAATTCCGTGCTTTGAGGATCCTGGCACCCTGCTGGCTGAGCGGCCCTATCACTACACACACACACACACACACACACACACACACGACACACACACACACACACACACACACACACACACACACACACCACACACACACACACGACACACACACACACACACACACACACACACACAGCAGGTTCCCGCCTCACTCGGTGCGTGTTCAGTAAAATCTCAGCTCGGGACCTGCAATCAGCCTCAGTGACCCTGGCTCCGGGGAGAGAGGGGACCCTGCTCCTGGCGGCTCGCCAGCGCCTCCTGCTGCACACTGGGTGAACAGCAGGGTCGGCCGCGAAGCACGGCGCGGCGGAATAGCCAGTCGGGCGCGGCGGTGGCTGGGCACCCCGTGGAGGCAGAATCCTCAGGGAGAGCAGGGTGGGGCGGGACGATAGTGGGTGAGGGGAGGGTTGGGGAGACGATAGTTGGGGGGCAGAGCGAAAGGCCAAAGCCTGGACTCTTGTCTGACTTGTCTCTCCCAACGCCGGCCAGGTTTCGTCAGCTTTGACCATCCCGCCAGCGCCCAGGCCTCCATCCAGGCCATGAACGGCTTCCAGATCGGCATGAAGAGATTAAAGGTGCAGCTGAAGAGGCCGAAAGACGCCAACCGACCGTACTAGGCGAGCAGGTACGTGAGCTTTACATCCAAGGACCTCCCCCCCACCCCCTCCCCTCCCCGCTCGCGATCCAAACGCTCAAGTGACGGCCCATGAGCCCGAGGCTGAGTTAACTCAGACACCCCCCCCCCCAAGACTGCAGATACGTTGTGACCCCCACTCCTGGTGGGCTAACGGTGGGCTCCCTTGTCACGCCGAGCTGGGAGAGCGAGTCTGGGCCTTAATCCCTGAGCTAGGCCCCAGGTCGCGTGTACAGTTGTGGGCGCTCCCATCGCACGTGGGAGACAGGGGAAATGGGCAGTGAAGATTCACTGGGACGCTTCCTAGAATGGGAGGGTTGCGGAGTGGGAGAAAGTTTAGAAAAGGTGGGACTTTTGTCACTAGGAGATTAGGCCAGGTTGCAGTTGGGTGAGGTGGTAACAAGATGGCGCAGAGTTAAAACAATCCCAAATAGGATTGAACAGAGACCGTCATTTAGATATTTAGGTGGAAAAAGAGGAATGTTAAAGGGTGAGGGGGAGAGTGGGATTAGACAGGGTGGGATATTAAAGGGTGTGGGGAGAGTGGGATTAGACTGGGTGGGATATTAAAGGGTGTGGGGAGTGAGGGGGAGAGTGGGATTAGACTGGGTGGGATATTAAAGGATGTGGGGAGTGAGGGGGAGAGTGGGATTAGACTGGGTGGGATATTAAAGGGTGTGGGGAGAGTGGGATTAGACTGGGTGGGATATTAAAGGGTGCAGGGAGTGAGGGGGAGAGTGGGATTAGACTGGGTGGGATATTAAAGGGTGTGGGGAGAGTGGGATTAGACTGGGTGGGATATTAAAGGGTGTGGGGAGTGAGGGGGAGAGTGGGATTAGACAGGGTGGGATAATAAAGGGTGCGGGGAGTGAGGGGGAGAGTGGGATTAGACTGGGTGGGATATTAAATGGTGCGGGGAGAGTGGGATTAGACAGGGTGGGATATTAAAGGGTGCGGGGAGTGAGGGGGAGAGTGGGATTAGACTGGGTGAGATATTAAAGGGTGCGGGGAGTGAGGGGGAGAGTGGGATTAGACTGGGTGAGATATTAAAGGGTGCGGGGAGTGAGGGGGAGAGTGGGATTAGACTGGGTGAGATATTAAAGGGTGTGGGGAGAGTGGGATTAGACTGGGTGGGATATTAAAGGGTGCGGGGAGTGAGGGGGAGAGTGGGATTAGACTGGGTGGGATATTAAATGGTGCGGGGAGAGTGGGATTAGACAGGGTGGGATATTAAAAGGTGCGGGGAGTGAGGGGGAGAGTGGGATTAGACAGGGTGGGATATACAGGGAGTGATTGTACACACGCACAATGCTGTTTGTGGTACCAGTTTAACGGGCATAATACAAGATCAGAGGAAAGTTCCCACATCGAGGGTTACGAGGAGCAGGTGGGGAAGTGGGGTTGAGGCCAGGATCAGTTCATGATCTCATTGAATGGCGGAGCAGGTGTAAGGGGCTGAATGGCCGACTCCTGCTCCTATTGCTTCTGTTCTCATGTCCTGTGCTTCCCGCCTGGGAAGAAAACAAGTGGGCAGGAACTTCAAACCAAAAAGCAATCGTTTGTTGCATTGTGAAATATTTGAAGTGAAGGACTGGTACAGCACCCCGCGTTCTCCGAATCGCACCCCCGCCATCTTTGGGTCACCATGGCTACACCGGTTTCTTAGCCAAAAGGATTTGCTTGACGTGGTTTTAATTTATTTTTTAGTGTCAATAATTGAAAGCAGGTTTTATTAATCTTTCTGCGATGTTTAATTGATTGCGGTTACCATGGGAACCCGCAGCACCTATATTTGAATTTTAATTATTTTACTGTCCGAACGCTGTTGTTAACATCGGGGTTCAAATTACACTTACACAATTGACAAGTGACCTTTTGTGTGTAATCAAGTCAAGATTTTATCAAAAGTAAGTTTTTTTAATACGTATTTAACTCTCGTGCTTGTTAACTTTGCAACTGTGTGATAACTTGTTTATTTTTACCATCTTAACCAATCAGAACGCAGTGACACAGGAAATATTTACATCCTGCCTCCTCTTTACCCTCTTCAGTTTCGAGTTCCATTACTCTCGCGTTGACCAATTTCATCCCTCTGCTCTCTTCCACCCCCCCGGTCCCACACTTTTTAATTTTCCAAGATGGAGTCCACGTGGGGCTGTTACTTGCGACGCATCCCTCGCCACCCACGATAGAAATGGTGGCAGATTCACGGCGATGTTTCCACTCGACCCCTTCTGCTCCACCCCCCCGCACCCTGCACCCCCTCTCCAAGCCCACATTCCTGAATTGGCTCGGAAGCGTGGGTACAAACGTCTCGTGTTTGTCCACGAACCCAATCCTTATTTCCACATGGCCCCTCTGTTGGTCAGTCAAGGCCAG
>NC_092006.1:2376171-2378671 GCF_044704955.1 Pristiophorus japonicus
CACACACACACACAGCGTCTCACTCTCCGCCGCTGCCTACCCGCCCCATAGCTGTGCCGGGGGATGCAGGGCTGCGCCTCGTAAGTTGCATCGCTGGAATAAGGTGTTTCTTTGCAAAGGAAGTCTATCCGCGAGCCTCACATCACGTCCTTGCTGCGTTGCATGACTTGAGTATTTTCTGCGATTGTGCCGTACATTACCGGTGCTTCCCGGTGACTCATTGTTGTTTTAATGAAATTTCCTTCTGTTTATTTTTTTAAATGAACCCCCCTCCCCCACCCTTCTCCTTTCCCCCCCTCCCTTTTAGTGACCTTTAAACCCTCTTATTGCATCGTGGGTACAGCGTTGTGGTGTGTTATCTGCCTTCGTGCCGTTCTTGACTATTCTCCTGTTTGGTCTCTTTTATCAGAAACTATTTTTTTATTTTTTGTTGAACCCGCCTTCACGTCCCGCCCCTCTCGTCATTTCGTGCTCCCGCCCACCCCTCCGCTATTACCCCGGCCGCTTGCTCTGAATCCCATCGTTTTCCCGCTCCCCCTTCGCTTCCAACTATTTCCCTCACCCTCTGGTCCTGTGGACCTAGACTCTGGATTCCAGTCCTCCGTCTCCAGGAGTCCCCACGAGTCGGGGCAATGATTCCCTTACTCTCGCTCCATTCCTCTCCATCGCTGCACTCCCTCAATGGCAACTATGTCCTTCCTTGGGTAAGGAGACCAAAACTGTACACAATACTCCAGGTGTGGTCTCACCAAAGCCCTTTTGCAAGTAGGTCCCTCAGATATCAAGAACCAGGGAGACTCGACTGTAGCTAGTCCCCTCCACTATGGGACCAGTGCAAAGCCATTAGTTGGACTTGTATTTCTATACGGTATTTCTAATGGGTTACAGCAGTTAGTGATAGACTAATGGCTACAAATCCCCTGGGAAGACAGAGGCACCAACGTTAGCGTCCTCGACCAGGCCAACATCCCCAGCATCGAAGCACTGACCACACTCGACCAGCTCCGCTGGGCGGGGCCACATTGTCCGCATGCCCCGACACGAGACTCCCAAGGCAAGCGCTCTACTCGGAACTCCTTCACGGCAAACGAGCCAAAGGTGGGCAGAGGAAACGTTACAGGGACCACCCTCAAAGCCTCCCTGATAAAGTGCAACATCCCCCACCGACACCTGGGAGTCCCTGGGCCCAAAGACCAGTCCGCCCTGAGTGGAGGGAGTGCATCCGGGAGGGCGCTGAGCACCTCGAGTCTCGTCGCCGAGAGCGTGCAGAAACCAAGCGCAGGCAGCGGAAGGAGCGTGCGGCAAACCAGTCCCACCCTCCCCTTCCCTCAACCACTGTCTGTCCCACCTGTGACAGGGACTGTGGCTCTCGTATTGGGCTGTTCAGCCACCTTAGGACTCATTTTTAAAGTGGAAGCAAGTCTTCCTCGATTCCAAGGGACTGCCTCTGATGATGAGTGGCAACTAACCTAGACTTGGACTGAAGTATCTTCTAACGATAGACTGGCAAATGATACTTAAAGGGTTAACGGTGGATAGGCAATGGCAGACATTTAAATATCACATGGATGAACTTCAACAATTGTACATCCCTGTGCGGCGTAAGAATAAAAAAGGGAAGGTGGCTCAACCGTGGTTAACAAGGGAAATTAGGGATAGTGTTAAATCCAAGGACGAGGCATATAAATTGGCCAGAAAAAGCAGCAAACCTGAGGACTGGGAGAAATTTAGAATTCAGAGGGGGACAAAGGGTTTAATTAGGAGGGGGAAAATAGGGTAAGCTTGCAGGGAACATAAAAACTGACTGCAAAAGCTTCTATAGATATGTGAAGATTAGTGAAAAAGATTGCAGTCAGAATCAGGTGAATTTATAATGGGGAACAAGGAAATGGCAGACCAATTGAACAAATACTTTGGTTCTGTCTTCACTAAGGAAGACACGAATAACCTCCCCAAAATACTAGGGGACCGAGGGTCTAGCGAGAAGGGGGAACTGAGGGAAATCCTTATTAGTCAGGAAATGGTGTTAGGGAAATTGAAGGGACTGAAGGCCGATAAATCCCCAGGGCCGGATAGTCTGCATCCCAGAGTACTTAAGGAAGTGGTCCTAGAAATAGTAGATGCATTGGTGGTCATTTTCCAACATTCCATGGACTCTGGATCAGTTCCTATGGATTGGAGGATAGCTAATGTAATCCACTTTTTAAAAAAGGAGGGAGAGAGAAAACAGGGAATTATAGACCGGTTAGCCTGACATCGGTGGTAGGGAAAATGCTGGAGTCAATTATTAAAGATGAAATAGCAGCGCATTTGGAAAGCAGTGACAGGTTCGGTCCAAGTCAGCATGGATTTATGAAAGGGAGTTTTTTGAGGATGTAACTAGTAGAGTGGACAAGGGAGAACCAGTGGATGTGGTGTATTTGGACTTTCAAAAGGCTTTTGACAAGGTCCCACACAAGAGATTGGTGTGCAAAATTAAGGCACATGGTATTGGGGTAAT
>NC_092006.1:2381502-2384002 GCF_044704955.1 Pristiophorus japonicus
TGTTGGGTGTGTGTTGGGTGTGTGTTGGGTGTGTGTTGGGTGTGTGTGTGTTGGGTGTGTGTGTGTTGGGTTTGTGTGTGTTGGGTGTGTGTGTGTGTTGGGTGTGTGTGTGTGTTGGGTGTGTGTGTGTGTTGGGTGTGTGTGTGTGTGTTGGGGTGTGTGTGTGTGTGTGTGTTGGGTGTGTGTGTGTGTGTTGGGTGTGTGTGTGTGTGTTGGGTGTGTGTGTGTGTTGGGTGTGTGTGTGTGTTGGGGTGTGTGTGTGTGTTGGGTGTGTGTGTGTGTGTGTGTGTGTGTGTGTGTGTTGGGGGTGTGTGTGTGTTGGGTGTGTGTGTGTGTGTGTGTGTGTGTGTGTGTTGGGGGTGTGTGTGTGTGTGTGTGTGTTGGGGGTGTGTGTGTGTGTGTGTGTGTGTGTGTGTGTGTGTGTGTGTGTGTTGGGTGTGTGTGTGTGTGTGTGTGTGTTGGGTGTGTGTGTGTGTGTGTGTGTGTGTTGGGTGTGTGTGTGTGTGTGTGTGTTGGGGGTGTGTGTGTGTGTGTGTGTGTGTGTTGGGTGTGTGTGTGTGTGTTGGGTGTGTGTGTGTGTGTTGGGTGTGTGTGTGTGTTGGGTGTGTGTGTTGGGTGTGTGTGTGTGTGTGTGTGTGTGTGTTGGGTGTGTGTGTGTGTGTGTGTGTGTGTGTGTGTGTGTGTGTGTGTTGGGTGTGTGTGTGTGTGTGTGTGTTGGGTGTGTGTGTGTGTGTGTGTTGGGTGTGAGGTGTGTGTGTGTGTGTGTGTGTGTGTGTGTTGGGTGTGTGTGTGTGTTGGGTGTGTGTGTGTGTGTGTGTTGGGTGTGTGTGTGTTGGGTGTGTGTTGGGTGTGTGTGTGTGTGTTGGGTGTGTGTGTTGGGTGTGTGTTGGGTGTGTGTGTGTGTGTGTGTGTTGGGTGTGTGTGTGTTGGGTGTGTGTGTGTGTGTTGGGTGTGTGTGTGTGTGTGTGTGTGTTGGGTGTGTGTTGGGTGTGTGTGTGTGTGTGTGTGTGTGTTGGTGTGGGTGTGTGTTGGGTGTGTGTTGGGTGTGTGTGTGTTGGGTGTGTGTGTGTGTGTGTGTGTGTGTTGGGTGTGTGTGTGTGTTGGGTGTGTGTTGGGTGTGTGTGTGTGTTGGGTGTGTGTGTGTGTGTTGGGTGTGTTGGGTGGGTGTGTTTGGTGTGTGTGTGTGTGTGTTGGGTGTGTGTGTGTGTGTTGGGTGTGTGTTGGGTGTGTGTGTGTGTGTTGGGTGTGTGTGTGTGTGTGTGTGTGTGTGTGTTGGGGTGTGTGTGTGTGTGTGTGTGTGTTGGGTGTGTGTGTGTGTGTTGGGTGTGTGTGTGTGTTGTGTGTGTTGGGTGTGTGTGTGTGTGTGTGTGTGTGTGTGTGTTGGGGGTGTGTGTGTGTGTGTGTGTTGGGGGTGTGTGTGTGTGTGTGTGTGTGTGTGTGTGTGTGTGTGTGTGTGTTGGGTGTGTGTGTGTGTGTGTGTGTGTTGGGTGTGTGTGTGTGTGTGTGTGTGTTGGGTGTGTGTGTGTGTGTGTGTGTTGGGGGTGTGTGTGTGTGTGTGTGTGTGTGTTGGGTGTGTGTGTGTGTGTTGGGTGTGTGTGTGTGTGTTGGGTGTGTGTGTGTGTGTTGGGTGTGTGTGTGTGTTGGGTGTGTGTGTTGGGTGTGTGTGTGTGTTGGGTGTGTGTGTGTGTTGGGTGTGTGTGTGTGTGTGTGTGTGTGTTGGGTGTGTGTGTGTGTGTGTGTGTGTGTGTGTGTGTGTGTGTGTGTTGGGTGTGTGTGTGTGTGTGTGTTGGGTGTGTGTGTGTGTGTGTGTTGGGTGTGAGGTGTGTGTGTGTGTGTGTGTGTGTGTGTGTTGGGTGTGTGTGTGTGTTGGGTGTGTGTGTGTGTGTGTGTTGGGTGTGTGTGTGTTGGGTGTGTGTTGGGTGTGTGTGTGTGTGTTGGGTGTGTGTGTTGGGTGTGTGTTGGGTGTGTGTGTGTGTGTGTGTTGGGTGTGTGTGTGTTGGGTGTGTGTGTGTGTGTTGGGTGTGTGTGTGTGTGTGTGTGTGTGTTGGGTGTGTGTTGGGTGTGTGTGTGTGTGTGTGTGTGTGTTGGGTGTGGGTGTGTGTTGGGTGTGTGTTGGGTGTGTGTGTGTTGGGTGTGTGTGTGTGTGTGTGTGTGTGTTGGGTGTGTGTGTGTGTTGGGTGTGTGTTGGGTGTGTGTGTGTGTGTTGGGTGTGTGTGTGTGTGTTGGGTGTGTTGGGTGGGTGTGTTTGGTGTGTGTGTGTGTGTGTTGGGTGTGTGTGTGTGTGTTGGGTGTGTGTTGGGTGTGTGTGTGTGTTGGGTGTGTGTGTGTGTGTGTGTGTGTGTGTGTTGGGGGTGTGTGTGTGTGTGTGTGTGTGTTGGGTGTGTGTGTGTGTGTTGGGTGTGTGTGTGTGTTGGGTGTGTGTGTGTGTTGGGTGTGTGTTGGGTGTGTGTGTTGGGTGTGTGTGTGTGTGTGTGTTGGGTGTGTGTGTGTTGGGTGTGTG
>NC_092006.1:2389002-2458024 GCF_044704955.1 Pristiophorus japonicus
GTGCCGAGGGTTCGGATGCCGGCCTTGCCAGCGACGCCCAAGAATTTAAAAAAATGTGGAGCGCAGGGGTGTCTGCAGTGCAGCCTGCTCACTGACGTCCTGCCAATAGGAACCGCAAATCCCGACACAACGTAAAACACGCACCGTTGTCATAATTTATCCCAGGTTAAAGGGGGGGGGGGGGGTCCATCGAGGGTTACGGGGAGCGGGCGGGGAAGTGGAGTTGAGGCCAGGATCGGATCGGCCGCGATCTCATTGAATGGCGGAGCAGGCTCAAGGGGCCGAATGGCCGACTCCTGCTCCTATTTCTGATGTAACCTCTCCGTCCCCTCCCCCTTTTGGGGGACGTGGGCAAGAAACAAACGGGGGGGGGGAACCTGATAGACGGGCGCTTACTGCCAGTTTCCTAACCTCTCCCCCGCCCCCTCCCCTTCCCTCCCCTCCCCCGCAGGCCATTATCAGTTGTTGTAAAAATTGGGATTATATAATCGATGTCGATCAGGACACACACACAATACTGATCACTAGAAACCCCCTCTCCCTCCCTCCATAAGCTTAATGCTCCTTTCGAGCCGGGTGAGGAGGGCTAAGAGGTGAAAGGTGACAAGATTCTCGCCCCCCCCCCCCCCCCACACACACAACACTCTGTCTGAGTGTCCTCCCCTCTCCCCCACGTCATTTCTCGAGGCCCCAACTTACCAGCGACCAAAGGACACGAAGCATCCACCAGCAAACGGCCTGGCATTGAGGCAATCGCCCTCTAACCTATGAAATATTTACTGTACATAATAATCAGAAGGTCCGAATTAATTCCGCCCCGAATCGTTCAATCTCAGAAGTTCTGCGGTCCCACTTTTCCGGAGCCCGGAGCCGCGAGCAAAGGGGCGGTATTTAACGCTCACTGCGCCCGTTGTCTACACGCCTTGCGTTAAAATGGCGGTCGGAGGGGGCGCGCCTCGCTCCCGCGTTATACAGCACCCCGCTCTCTCCCTCTGGGCGTTCCCAAAACGGAATATGGGACCGCCTTTAGGAAATTTTAGTGAAAAAAAAAAATTGGAATCCGGTTCTGATTGAAGGTGTTAATTTATTTTTAATTTATTCTCTTTTATTTAATGTCGACAAAAAGACAAAAAAAAAAATGCTGCTTTAATTCTGTTCAATAAAGAATTTCCATAAACCTAAACTGGGTGATTGTTTAAACTTGTGGTTGTGTGTGTACACTCCATCTCCAGTATTCCCCCCGCACCCCCTCTCCAGGGGAGCCGACTCATGCTGGGGGGGAAACGGGTTCCCAGGTACCTGCACCCAAGGGTCCGCTCTCCTCGTGCGAGCACAGTCAGGGTATTCGACTGCAGAAGGCTGCAAGACATCTAACAGTAGACGAGCATAAGCCTCAATGTCTGGGATTTCCCCCTGTGAGTCACCGGGGTGGGGCCAGAGGAGCCTTAGCCCCCCCGCCCCCCCATCCCAGCGAGAGCGGGGGCAATTGCCAATGGGCCAGCGGTTCCATCACAGACCCAAACCACGTCCGGACTGGGGTCAAACAGGGCTGCATCATCGCTCCAACCCTCTTCTCAATCTTCCTCGCTGCCACCTCACAGTCTACAAGCTCCCCGCTGGAGTGGAATTAAACTACAGAACCAGTGGGAAGTTGTTCAGCCTTCGCCACCTCCAGGCCAGGTCCAAGATCACCCCAACCTCTGCCGTTGAACTGCAGTACGCGGACAATGCCTGTGTAGTGATACCCGTCTTCCTGTATGGCTCAGAGACATGGACCATGTACAGTAGACACCTCAAGTCGCTGGAGAAATACCACCCACGATGTCTCCGCAAGATCCTGCAAATCCCCCGGGAGGACAGACGCACCAACGTTAGCGTCCTCGACCAGGCCCAACATCCCCAGCATCGAAGCACTGACCACACTCGACCAGCTCCGCTGGGCAGGGCCACATTGTCCGCATGCCCCCCAGACACGAGACTCCCAAAGCGAGCGCTCTACTCGGAACTCCTTCACGGGCAAACGAGCCAAAGGTGGGCAGAGGAAACGTTACAAGGGACCACCCTCAAAGCCTCCCTGATAAAGTGCAACATCCCCACCGACACCTGGGAGTCCCTGACCCAAAGACCAGTCCGCCCTAAGTGGAGGAAGTGCATCCGGGAGGGCGCTGAGCACCTCGAGTCTCAACGCGCGAGCGTGAAGAGGTCAGGCGCAGGCAGCGGAAGGAGCGTGCGGCAAACCAGTCCCACCCTCCCCTTCACCCGACGAATGTCTGTCCCACCTGTGACAGGGTCTGTGGCTCTCGTATTGGACTGTTCAGCCACCAAAGGACTCACTGTAAGAGTGGAAGCAAGTCTTCCTCGATTCCGAGGGACTACCGATGATGATGGATGACCTTCATCCAAGGGTCCGCGCTCTTTTTATTTATGCCAATTTATACTTGCTGTTATGTCTGTAATACACTTACGAATGACTCCATGAGGCAATGTGTTGTACTCAAACTGTAGTGACCTTGGTCCTTTATTCGTAACTCCAGAGTGAGGCACACACATAGTGGGCAGCCTTTTATACTGCACACCTATGCAGGTGACCCTCAGGTCTCCCACCGCAGTGCCCTCTGGTGGACAGCCTCTGCTACAGGAGCAGGAAACCCCGGTCTCCACCAGTTGCACCCTCTAGTGGTGCCAGCATAGTATATACACAGTGTAAACGTTATTGACAGTACATCAGGTAACAAGTCTCCATCTTATGCAACTGTACAGTGACTACACAGAGAGTATATTTATAGTCTGCATATATAACATATACATGAACAAAATTAATCACCCGACACTCGGCAAGCGTTATTTCAATCGAATTTATTTCAATAAAACAAGACTGGTGTGTAAAATATATAATCTTTAAAATTCCTTGGCCAGCTCTTCCTTCTTGTAAAAAATAAATTATACCAGAGGGAAATAATAATAATAATAATATCAGGTCTGATAATATTTGCAGGGTCTGGCTCTTACCGAGGGGGCCAACAGGAGGAAACTTTACAATATCTGCCCCACTCGCCAGGCTTAAAGCTCGCGCGGGGAAACACGGTGGGCAGGAGCCAGGGCTGAAGTGATTACTGCCAGGAGCCGATTAGATACACAGTTAATAGTGTCCTTACATTTTGTACAAAAATGCTCATTATCCACGTTGTAACTTGTCAACTTTGTATCCTTTCCCGAAGACGGGTTACTCGCAAACCCCTCCCCACACCCCAGGGTCACTGTATCGGCACAAGGAATATTGTCCCTCTGCCCATGGCAACACAGGCTCCACACAGCACCGGATGTGAAGCAGCTATCAGATCTCACATTCGATAATCTTCCCTTATAACTAAATACTTGCATCTCTTATGGGTGGGAGTTGTACTAACGTCAGATTAACACGGCGCTTGTTTACTGTGTGGGAACAAGCTGGATTAATAAGAGTGCTTGCAACATTTTACCACTTTTCTGTCCCATCCAACACTCCTAGGGCAGGTACAGCACGGGGTTAGATGCAGAGTAAAGCTCCCTCTACACTGTCCCATCAAACACTCCCAGGGCAGGTACAGGGGGTTAGATACAGAGTAAAGCTCCCTCTACACTGTCCCATCAAACACTCCCAGGGCAGGTACAGGGGGTTAGATACAGAGTAAACTCCCTCTACACTGTCCCCATCAAACACTCCCAGGGCAGGTACAGCACGGGGTTAGATGCAGAGTAAAGCTCCCTCTACACTGTCCCATCAAACACTCCCAGGGCAGGTACAGGGGGTTAGATACAGAGTAAACTCCCTCTACACTGTCCCCATCAAACACTCCCAGGGCAGGTACAGCACGGGGTTAGATGCAGAGTAAAGCTCCCTCTACACTGTCCCATCAAACACTCCCAGGGCAGGTACAGCACGGGTTTAGATACAGAGTAAACTTCCTCTACACTGTCCCATCAAACACTTCCAGGGCAGGTACAGCACGGGTTTAGATACAGAGTAAACTTCCTCTACACTGTCCCATCAAACACTTCCAGGGCAGGTACAGCACGGGTTTAGATACAGAGTAAAGCTCCCTCTACACTGGCCCATCAAACACTCCCAGGGCAGGTACAGCACGGGTTTAGATACAGAGTAAAGCTCCCTCTACACTGTCCCATCAAACACTCCCAGGGCAGGTACAGCACGGGTTAGATACAGAGTAAAGCTCCCTCTACACTGTCCCATCAAACACTCCCAGGGCATGTACAGCATGGGGTTAGATACAGAGTAAAGCTCCCTCTACACTGTCCCATCAAACACTTCCAGGGCAGGTACAGCAGGGGGTTAGATACAGAGTAAAGCTCCCTCTACACTGTCCCATCAAACACTCCCAGGGCAGGTACAGCATGGGGTTAGATACAGAGTAAAGCTCCCTCTACACTGTCCCATCAAACACTTCCAGGGCAGGTACAGCACGGGTTAGACAGGATCACACCCAGTCTGAATCTTAGCTACCCCCTCTGAAGTGGCCTTAAGCAAGACACTCGATTACATCCAACCACTAATGCACTGTGGGAGCACCTTCACCACACACTGAACTGCCCACTTTCTCAAGGGCAGTTAGGGATGGGCAATAAATACTGGCCTTGCCAGCGACGTGGAGATTGAATGTCACTAATGGCGGGAGTTCAGTCAGGATCGGACGCACATTTTTACGCTCAATATTTTTTTTAGATGCTTTGTTGCCGATTTCAAAAGGTAGTGAAAGGTGCGAAGAATCGATGGTCCGGAACGGGACAAACTCCCATCACCAAACGCTGGAGAATTTCTCTCTCTGCCGCCCTCCGCAGTCGGCGACTGCCCATCGCAAAGCACAACGCTCTCCCGCTAACTCGCCAGGCCCCGAGAGGGTGCAGCACTTTGGCAATGGGGCAGGGTGGGTGAGGCGGCTTACAGTGTCGCTGTGTGGGGCTGGCAGGTGTGTGGGGGGAGTGGCGGATTGAATCAGGCAGCCTTTCCGCTCCTGGTTGCTATCAGCCAGCTCTACTAGAAAATATGTCTGTGAATTTTGAGCAAGGACTGGATCAAGATCACTTGTGATGGCCAAAAAGTCTGCTGCTCACTCACTGGGCTCACGCATGAAGAACAACTGCTCGGGCAAGGGGTGATCAGATCGTCTGAGATGGTGCACAGATCGATGGGAAGGGTTCACGGGATGAGGGGCTTCAGTGATGGGGAGAGACTGGAGAAGCTGAGGTTATTCTCCTTGGATCAGAGAAGGTTAAGGGGAGATTTGATCGAGGGGTTCACAATCACGAGGGGTTTTGAGGAGTAAATAAGGAGAAACTGTTCCCAGGGACAGGAGGGTGGGTAACCAGAGGGACACAGATTGACGATAATCGGCGATGGAACCAGAGGGACACAGATTGACGATAATCGGCGATGGAACCAGAGGGACACAGATTGACGATAATCGGCGATGGAACCAGAGGGACACAGATTGACGATAATCGGCGATGGAACCAGAGGGACACAGATTGACGATAATCGGCGATGGAACCAGAGGGACACAGATTGACGATAATCGGCGATGGAACCAGAGGGGGAGAGGGGGAGAATGTGTTTACGCAGCGAGTTGTTGTGATCGGGAACGCGCTGCCTGAAAGGGCGGTGGGAGCAGATTCAATAGTGACTTTCAAACCGGGAATCGGATAAATACTCGAGGGGGGAAAATTGAGGGGAGCTGATGTGCTGTAACATAGGGCAGGTGCAACATAGGAGCAGGAGTCAGCCATTCGGCCCCTCGAGCCTGCTCCGCCATTCAATGAGATCACGGCTGATCTGCGACCTAACTCCGTATACCGGTGCTACATAAATCCCGAATCCCACCCGTGCTGGAGAATAGTGGGATTGTGAGGTGGGGGGGGGGGCGGAGAGGGGCAGTGGCCAGCAGATATAACCCAGGGAGCAGAGACACACCGAGTGTTACAGGTTAATGTTGGTCAAGGCCAGAAACACAGGTTTTTAGTTTGAAACTTCAGTCACAGAGCCAGAAGCAGAAGCAAAGAAAGACCTTACATTTCCACAGCACATTTCACAAAGCGCTTTCCAGCCAATAAAGTACTTTTTTTGAAGTGTAGTCGCTGTTGTAATGCAGGAATTGGGAGTTGGAGGGTTGGCGGGGAAGATTGGGAGGGAAGATGACGCAAGCCAGGGATTTGTGGCTGTTGACTGAGGGGCAGGAGGAGCTCCATGGGTTAGCGAGCCCGGAAAAGAGTGAGTTCAGAGTTGGAGACGGAGCGATGAGTCCGATTCTAACACAGCGAGGCGAGCTCGCGAGCTGTGGGATTGGCAGCACAGGAGAGACGGGAGGAGAGATACTCGGAGCATTGCTCACAGTTAGAGCGAGACAGGGAAGTTCGAGGAGGGCGAGAGGTTAAGGAGGGAGAGGGCGAGGAGCTCGAGGTCGAGGGCGAGGGCGAGAGGTCGAGGAGGGAGAGGGCGAGAGGTGAGGAAGTCGAGGAGGACGAGAGGTTGAGGGCAGGGGTTTCTAGAGCGAGAGGTTGAGGGGGAGGGGGGAGAGGTCGAGGGGTCGGAGGGGGAAGGGGTCGGAGGGGGGGGGGAAAGAGGTCGAGGGGTCGGAGGGGGGAAGAGGTCGAGGGGTCGGAGGGGAGTGCGAGGGGTCGGAGGGGAGTGCGAGGGGTCGGAGGGGAGTGCGAGGGGTCGGAGGGGAGTGCGAGGGGTCGGAGGGGAGTGCGAGGGGTCGGAGGGGAGTGCGAGGGGTCGGAGGGGAGTGCGAGGGGTCGGAGGGGAGTGCGAGGTCAGGTTCTAGAGTCAAGATGTTGACGGAGACAGGTTGGATCCCCCCCCCCAATGATAAACCTTTGGCCGTGTTGGGGGAGTGCGAGTGGGGGTTTAGATGGGCCACAGGAGGTGGTCGGAGATTAGAAACAGCTCGGGGAGGGGGTGGGAGGGGGGTGAACTGGAGACTGAACCGCAGCCATTTCATATAATAAATAAATAAATACATTTTCAGCGTAACCCTGACCCAGGCCCGTGGCTTTAGAGGGGAAACTAAGAGTTTTGCGTCTGTTACAAATTAGCTGTGGCTTTCGTGCGTGGCGCCCAGCAGGCTTTGCGGCCTAGCCGTTACCCTGGCAACCGCGGAGAGGAGCCGGGGGGAGGGGGGGGCGACCGGGGAGAGGGGGGGGAGTACCAACGGACAAATCTGGCTTAAATAAAGACCTGCTGAGACCGCGGGAGAGGTTGCATATCCTCAGGCCGCTCCTCGCCACCCCGAGGTGTCATGACGGCGCAGGTCATTGGTCTTTCGCTCGGCGTGGGTGCAGGACGCGCAGCAAACCATCTTGTAGTAAGAGTAGACGCAGAGGCGGGCCTGGACCACCACCGGGCAGTTGTAGTACTTGTCCTTGCAGTTTTCGTCTGAATTTAATTCGTCAAAAGAAAAGAAAAGGTCCACATTAGCCGAGCGGCCCCGGAACCGCAAGTCAACTCTCCGAGAGATAGTGGACGGGACGGGACGGTTTCCCTGGGCAGGGGGGGGGGGGGGGGGGGCAACAACCAGGGGGCAGAGATTGAAAGTAATTGGGGGGGGGCGTTTAGAGGGGATTTGAGGGGAAATGTCTTCACCCAGAGGGTGGTGGGGGTCTGGGGGGGGGAGCTCGCTGCCTGAAAGGGTGGTAGAGGCAGAGACCCTCACCACATTTGGGATGTGCAGCTCGAAGTGCCGTAACCCACAGGGCTACGGACCCAGAGCGGGAAAGTGGGATTAGGCCGGGTGGCTCCTGGTCGGCCGGCCCGGACACGATGGGCCGGAATGGCCACCTCCCGCGCTGTAAATCGAAACGTATCAGATTGTGAGGGGGGCTCGACAAGGTGGATGCAGAGAGGATGTTCCCACTGATGGGGGAGACTAGAGCTAGGGGGCATGGTCTCAGAATAAGGGGGCCGTCCATTTAAAACTGAGATGAGGAGGAATTTCTTCTCTCAGAGGGTTGTAAATCTGTGGAATTCTCTGCCTCAGAGAGCTGTGGAAGCCGGGTCATTGAATACATTTAAAACAGAGATAGACAGTTTCTTAACTGATAACGGGGCGGGGAAGTGGAGCTGAGTCCATGATCGGATCAGCCATGGTCGTATTAAATGGTGGAGCAGGCTCGAGGGGCCGAATGGCCGACTCCTGCTCCTATTTCTTATGTTCTTAAATCTCTTATTCTGTGAATCGAGGGTTGTGGGGAGACTGCGGGAAGACACAGTTGAGGCAGAAGATCAGCCATGATCAGAGAAAGTACACGAGGGTGATTGCGGAGATGGAAAGGGGTTGCCTTTGCAGGAACGGTTGAGCAGGTTGGGCCTGCGCTCACTGGAGTCGAGACGAACGAGGGGGCGATGTTATTGAAAGGGAGCAGATTGTGACAGGGGTCAAGGCACCGGCCCTCACCCGCGGGTTCACTCACCGAGCTCGGGGATACAGGGGTGGGTGTGACACATCCGCTGGTCATCGGGTCTGGCCGCGGCGTCACAGAGGTTGCTGGGAAATCCCACGTTGTCCAGGCAGCGCACCTCTCGCGCCTGCAGCCCGCCCATGCAGGACTTCGAGCACTGCCATTGGACACAAGGTCAGCGCCGTCAGTAAACACGTTTCGCACTGTTCCGCCGATAACCCACCCACCGCGAGCGACCGGCCTCAATCCCCCCCACAGAACCCACCATCGGCCATGCTCCCAACAGCAGCACGGCCATCTCTATACACACACACACAAACTCATCCCACCCCCTACACGCGGCACCCTCCCGTACCTACACGCCGCACCGTGCCGTCCCTACACGCCGCACCGCCCCGCCCCTACACGCCGCACCGTCCCGCCCCTACACGCCGCACCGTCCCGCCCCTACACGCCGCACCGTCCCGCCCCTACACGCCGCACCGTCCCGCCCCTACACGCCGCACCGTCCCGCCCCTACACGCCGCACCCTCCCGCCCCTACACGCCGCACCCTCCCGCCCCTACACGCCGCACCCTCCCGCCCCTACACGCCGCACCCTCCCGCCCCTACACGCCGCACCCTCCCGCCCCTACACGCCGCACCCTCCCGCGCCTACACGCCGCACCCTCCCGCGCCTACACGCCGCACCGTCCCGCCCCTACACGCCGCACCGTCCCGCCCCTACACGCCGCACCGTCCCGCCCCTACACGCCGCACCCTCCCGCACCTACACGCGGCACCCTCCCGCACCTACACGCGGCACCGTCCCGCACCTACACGCGGCACCGTCCCGCACCTACACGCGGCACCGTCCCGCAGCACCGTCCCGCACCTACACGCACCTACACGCGGCACCGTCCCGTACCTACACGCGGCACCGTCCCGTACCTACACGCGGCACCGTCCCGTACCTACACGCGGCACCGTCCCGTACCTACACGCGGCACCGTCCCGTACCTACACGCGGCACCGTCCCGTACCTACACGCTGCACCCTCCCGCACCTACACGCGGCACCCTCCCGCACCTACACGCGGCACCCTCCCGCACCTACACGCGGCACCCTCCCGCACCTACACGCGGCACCCTCCCGCACCTACACGCGGCACCCTCCCGCACCTACACGCGGCACCCTCCCGCACCTACACGCGGCACCGTCCCGCACCTACACGCGGCACTGTCCCGCACCTACACGCGGCAACGTCCCGTCTCTCCGAGAGATCCCAAATATAATTTTTTTTTTTTTAAAGTGATGTTTGTTTGAGGGTTAAATCTTGTTCATGGCAGGGGCTCGTTGGACAAGCCGGGGCTGTACTTTTGAACTGTATTACACCACAGTGTACTGTTTTACTAGGGGTGCGGTACAGCAGGAGCGGCGAGGGAGGGGCGAGAGTGGGGCGAGAGTGGGGCGAGGGAGCGGCGAGGGAGGGGCGAGAGTGGGGCGAGGGAGGGGGCGAGAGTGGGGCGAGGGAGGGGCGAGGGAGGGGCGAGAGTGGGGCGAGGGAGGGGCGAGAGAGGGGCGAGAGTGGGCCAGAGAGGGGCGAGGGAGGGGCGAGAGTGGGGCGAGAGTGGGCCGAGAGAGGGCGAGGGAGCGGCGATGGAGGGGCGAGAGTGGGGCGAGAGTGGGGCGAGGGAGGGGCGAGAGAGGGGCGAGGGAGCGGCGAGGGAGCGGCGAGAGTGGGGCGAGAGTGGGGCGAGAGTGGGGCGAGAGTGGGCGAGGGAGGGGCGAGAGAGGGGCGAGGGAGCGGCGAGGGAGCGGCGAGGGAGGGGCGAGAGTGGGGCGAGAGAGGGGCGAGGGAGGGGCGAGAGTGGGCCAGGGAGGGGCGAGAGTGGGGCGAGAGTGGGCCAGAGAGGGCGAGAGTGGGGCGAGAGTGGGGCGAGAGAGAGGCGAGAGTGGGGCGAGGGAGGGGCGAGGGAGGGGCGAGAGTGGGGCGAAGGAGGGGCGAGAGTGGGGCGAGAGTGGGGCGAGGGAGGGGCGAGGGAGGGGCGAGAGTGGGGCGAGAGTAGGCGAGAGTGGGGCGAGAGGCGAGAGTGGGGCGAGAGTGGGGCGAGAGTGGGGCGAGGGAGGGGCGAGGGAGGGGCGAGGGGGGCGAGAGTGGGCGAGAGTGGGGCGAGAGTGGGGCGAGGGAGGGGCGAGAGTGGGGCGAGAGAGGGGCGAGAGAGGGCGAGAGTGGGGCGAGGGAGGGGCGAGGGAGGGGCAGAGGGGGCGAGGGAGGGGCGAGGGAGGGGCGAGAGTGGGGCGAGAGTGGGGCGAGAGTGGGGCGAGAGTGGGGCGAGAGTGGGGCAGAGAGGGGCGAGGGAGGGGCGAGAGAGGGGCGAGAGTGGGGCGAGGGAGGGCGAGGAGGGGCGAGGGAAGGGGCGAGAGTGGGGCGAGGGAAGGGGCGAGAGTGGGGCGAGGGAGGGGCGAGAGTGGGGCGAGGGAGGGGCGAGGGAGGGGCGAGAGTGGGGCGAGAGTGGGGCGAGGGAGGGGCGAGGGAGGGGCGAGAGTGGGGCGAGAGTGGGGCGAGAGTGGGGCGAGAGTGGGGCGAGGGAGGGGCGAGAGTGGGGCGAGAGTGGGCCAGGGAGGTGCAGGGAGGGGCGAGGGAGGGGCGAGGGAGGGGCGAGGGAGGGGCGAGGGAGGGCGAGAGTGGGCGAGAGTGGGCAAGGGAGGGCGAGGGAGGGGCGAGAGTGGGGCGAGAGAGGGGCGAGGGAGGGGCGAGGGAGGGGCGAGAGTGGGCGAGAGTGGGCAAGGGAGGGCGAGGGAGGGGCGAGAGTGGGGCGAGAGTGGGGCGAGAGTGGGGCGAGAGTGGGGCGAGAGTGGGGCAGAGAGGGGCAGAGAGGGGCAGAGAGGGGCGAGGGAGGGGCGAGAGAGGGGCGAGAGTGGGGCGAGGGAGGGGCGAGGGAGGGGCGAGGGAGGGGCGAGGGAGGGGCGAGGGAGGGGCGAGGGAGGGGCGAGAGTGGGGCGAGGAAGGGGCGAGAGTGGGGCGAGGGAGGGGCGAGAGTGGGGCGAGGGAGGGGCGAGGGAGGGGCGAGAGTGGGGCGAGAGTGGGGCGAGGGAGGGGCGAGAGTGGGGCGAGAGTGGGGCGAGGGAGGGGCGAGAGTGGGGCGAGAGTGGGCCAGGGAGGTGCGAGGGAGGGGCGAGGGAGGGGCGAGGGGGGGGCGAGGGAGGGGAGAGTGGGCGAGAGTGGGCGAGAGTGGGCAAGGGAGGGCGAGGGAGGGGCGAGAGTGGGCGAGAGAGGGGGCGAGAGAGGGGCGAGGGAGGGGCGAGAGTGGGCGAGAGTGGGCGAGAGTGGGGGCGAGGGAGGGGCGAGGGAGGGGCGAGAGTGGGGCGAGGGAGGGGCGAGAGTGGGGCGAGGGAGGGCGAGGTGGGGCGAGGGAGGGGCGAGAGTGGGCGAGAGTGGGGCGAGAGAGGGGCGAGAGTGGGGCGAGGGAGGGGCGAGGGAGGGGCGAGGGAGGGGCGAGAGTGGGCGAGAGTGGGCGAGGGAGGGCGAGAGTGGGGCGAGGGAGGGGCGAGGGAGGGGCGAGGGAGGGGCGAGAGTGGGGCGAGGGAGGGGCGAGAGTGGGGCGAGAGGTGGGCGAGGGAGGGGGCGAGAGAGGGGCGGGGGCGAGAGTGGGCGAGAGGGGCGAGGGAGGGGCGAGAGTGGGGCGAGGGAGGGGCGAAGGAGGGGGCGAGAGTGGGGCGAGGGAGGGGCGAGGGAGGGGCGAGAGTGGGCGAGGGAGGGGCGAGGGAGGGGCGAGGGTGGGGCGAGAGAGGGGCGAGGGAGGGGCGAGGGAGGGGCGAGAGTGGGCGAGAGTGGGGCGAGAGTGGGGCGAGGGAAGGGCGAGGAGGGGCGAGGGAGGGGCGAGGGAGGGGTGAGAGTGGGGCGAGGGAGGGCGAGAGAGGGGCGAGAGAGGGGCGAGGGAGGGGCGAGAGTGGGGCGAGGGAGGGGCGAGAGAGGGGCGATGGAGGGGCGAGAGAGGGGCGAGAGAGGGGCGAGAGTGGGGCGAGGGAGGGGCGAGAGTGGGGCGAGGGAGGGGCGAGAGAGGGGCGAGAGAGGGGCGAGAGTGGGGCGAGGGAGGGGCGAGAGTGGGGCGAGGGAGGGGGCGAGAGTGGGGCAAGGGAGGGGCGAGAGTGGGGCGAGAGTGGGGCGAGGGAGGGGCGAGAGAGGGGCGAGAGTGGGGCGAGAGTGGGGCGAGGGAGGGGCGAGAGTGGGGGCAAGGGAGGGGCGAGGGGAGCGGCGAGGGAGGGGCGAGAGAGGGGCGAGAGTGGGGCGAGAGTGGGGCGAGGGAGGGGCGAGAGTGGGGCAAGGGAGGGGCGGAGAGGGGCGAGAGTGGGCAGAGGGAGGGGCGAGGGAGGGGCGAGAGTGGGGCAAGGGAGGGGCGAGAGAGGGGCGAGAGTGGGGCGAGGGAGGGGCGAGAGATTGTAGAAGGACGTGATCGGGGCCCAGGGGAGACGAGGGCCCAGCCCACACTGTGCGATATGTGGGCGCACTGGGTCCGTGCAGCAGAGCTGGTCTCCAGTCGTCCTGGTTAACCCTTGCCCCTGGACCAAGACCTCGCTCTGTCAAGCCCCGTGTGGTGGCTGGTGTGCAACGGTCACCCCACGTTAAAACAATCCACCCACAGGCATCTTCCACCCTTCAGGATGGAGTTCGGGATCCGGACCATCAGGTCCTTCACTGAAACACCTGTGAACTCATCCCTTTTCTGACCTAAGGAAGGATATACTTGCCAGAGAGGGAGTGCAGCGAAGGTTCACCAGACTGATTCCTGGGATGGCAGGACTGTCGTATGAGGAGAGACTGGATCGACTGGGCCTGTATTCACCGGAGTTTTGAAGAATGAGAGGGGATCTCATTGAAAGGTATAAAATTCTGACGGGGTTGGACAGACTGGATGCGGGGAGGATGTTTCCCCGGGGCTGGGAAGTCTAGAACAAGGGGTCACAGTCTCAGGATACGGGGCAGGGAATCTAGGAGCGAGATGAGGAGAAATGTTTTCACTCCGAGGGAGGTGAACCTGTGGAATTCTCGACCACAGAAGGCTGTGGAGGCCAAGTCACTGAATATATTTAAGAGGGAGAAAGATAGATTTCTAGACACAAAAGGCATCCAGGGGTCTGGGGAGAAAGCAGGAATATGGTGTTGGGATAGAGGATCAGCCATGATCATATTGAATGGTGGTGCAGGCTCGAGGGGCCGAATGGCCTACTCCTGCTCTTCGTACATCCACCTGACAGGATAGACGGGGCCTCGGTTTAACGTCTCATCCAACAGACCATGCAGCACTCCCTCAGTACTGCCCCTCCAACAGTGCAGGGCTCCCTCAGTACTGCCCCTCCGACAGTGCAGGGCTCCCTCAGTACTGCCCCTCCGACAGTGCGGCACTCCCTCAGTACTGCCCCTCCGACAGTGCAGGGCTCCCTCAGTGCTGCCCCTCCGACAGTGCAGGGCTCCCTCAGTACTGCCCCTCCGACAGTGCAGGGCTCCCTCAGTACTGCCCCTCCGACAGTGCAGCGCTCCCTCAGTACTGCCCCTCCGACAGTGCGGCACTACCTCAGTACCGCCCCTCCGACAGTGCGGCACTACCTCAGTACTGCCCCTCCGACAGTGCAGGGCTCCCTCAGTACTGCCCCTCCGACAGTGCGGCGCTCCCTCAGTACCGCCCCTCCGACAGTGCGGCGCTCCCTCAGTACTGCCCCTCCGACAGTGCGGCACTCCCTCAGTACTGCCCCTCCCTCGCCCGCTGGTACTCGCCTCGCTCCAGCCCGTTGTAAACCACCGCGCTCCACAGGGACCCGCGCTGCACGGCTGCACCGAGGGAGGTTTATCCAGGTGCGCACAGTCTGTTGGCACCGTCACCGTGAAGTTGCTCCCCAGTTTGATGACGCAGATGAGGTCCCGGTTCTGGGTTCCATTTCCACACTGAACGGGACACTAGGAGAGAAGCGAGTGTTAAAATATCCCTGTAACCTCCTCCAGTACCTACACCCCTCCCTATCTCTGTAACCCCCTCCAGCCCCTACACCCCTCCCTATCTCTGTAACCCCCTCCAGCCCCTATACCCCTCCCTATCTCTGTAACCCCCTCCAGCCCCTACACCCCTCCCTATCTCTGTAACCCCCTCCAGCCCCTACACCCCTCCCTATCTCTGTAACCTCCTCCAGCCCCTACACCCCTCCCTATCTCTGTAACCCCCTCCAGCCCCTACACCCCTCCCTATCTCTGTAACCCCCTCCAGCCCATACACCCCTCCCTATTTCTGTAACCTCCTCCAGCCCCTACACCCCTCCCTATTTCTGTAACCTCCTCCAGCCTCCATATCCCTCCCTATCTCTGTAACCCTCTCCAGCCCCTACACCTCTCCCTATCTCTGTAACCCCCTCCAGCCCCTACACCCCTCCCTATCTCTGTAACCCCCTCCAGCCCCTACACCCCTCCCTATTTCTGTAACCTCCTCCAGCCTCCATATCCCTCCCTATCTCTGTAACCCCCTCCAGCCCCTACAATCCCCCTCAAGATCTCTGCCCTCCTCCAATTCCGACCTCTTACCCATCTCCCAATTTCCATCACTCCACCATCGATGGCCGTGCCTTCAGCTGTCTGGGCCCCAAGCTCTGGAACTCCCTCCCTAAACGTCTCCGCCTCTCTCCCCTCCTTTAAGACGCTCCTTAAAACCTCCCTCTGTGACCCAGCCTTTGGTCACCTGTCCCTGTCCCTAATGGCTCGATGTCACATGCCGTCTGATAACGCTCCTGTGAAGCGCCTCGGGACATTTTACTCCGTTAACGGCGCTATATAAATGCCTTCTGTTGTTGCCGCTTCCCGCTCCTGCCCGTGGGCTCTGAGCCCGTGGTCCCACAGGACTCGCCCGCTGACCAACCCGCGTCACCCACCTGGCTCCAGGGGCTGCTGTACCAGCGGACTTCGCGCTCACATCGGCCGCGAGCGCACGCTCGCGTCTCGGGCGGCCTGGGGCCCTCGCAGCTCTCCGGGGAGCGGCCATAACTGGACAGGCAGAGAACCGAGCGCTTTTGCACTCCGACCCCACACTCCACCGAGCACTGCAACAGAGAGGTCGGGGGTCAGTGTGGATCAGTGTTAGCGGGCGGTCATAGAGAGGCTCCGCCCACCACCCACCCCCAGGAGACTCCGCCCCCTGCGAGACGCCCCCCCGCCCCCAGGAGACTCTCCCCCACTCCACCCCCAGCCCGGGGAGTCGACCCCCAGGACACCCCTTGCCCTCCCGGGGGAGACCCCGCCAATGCTGAGCGTTCTCTCTCTCGGGCAGGTGTTGGTCCTGGCCGGCAGCGGGACTCCTGCCCGACACGGCCCCCTCGCTCGGGCGCAGCAAGCGGACCCCGCTTTCAGTCACTCCCGCTTCAATATTAACTCACGGAATGGAGGCAGCACATTTCTCCCCGGTCCTCGTCGCCCCGAGAGGGTGGGGCTCAGCCTCGAACCGCCGGTAGTTTGGTACAACCGAGCGCCTCGCGAGGCCACATCAAGGGGGCCGTGAATAGTCCACCACGGCCAGACCCGGTAAAGACAATCGATTTCCTCCCCTAAAGAGGACATTAGTGACCCAAGGAAGGGTATACTTGGCACAGAGGGAGTGCAGCGAAGGTTCACCAGACTGATTCCTGGGATGGGGGGGATTGTCCTATGGGGAGAGATTGAGCAGACTGGGCCGATATTCTCTGGAGTTTAGAAGAATGAGAGGTGATCTCATTGAAACATACAACATTCTTACAGGGCTTGACAGGGTAGATGCCGGGAGGGTGTTTCCCCCCCGGGGCTGGGGAGTCTAGAACCAGGGGTCACACAGTCTCAGGATAAGGGCTCGGCCATTGAGGACTGAGATGAGGAGGAATTTCTTCACTCAGAGGGTGGTGAATCTTTGGAACTCTCTGCCCCAGAGGGCTGTGGAGGCTCAGTCGCTGAGTGTATTCAGGGCTGAGCTCGATAGATTGTTGGATATTAAGGGAATCGAGGGATCGGGTGGGAAAGTGGAGCTGAGGTCAAAGATCAGCCGTGATCTCATCGAATGGTGGACCAGGCTCGAGGGGCCGAATGGCCGACTCCTGCTCCTAATTCTTATGTAAGTTAACAACCATCTGGTGGATTCATGGTCACTTTTACAGAGACCAGCGTTTTATTTGCAGAGTTTACCGAGTGGGAATTGAACCCGTGATGCGATTGGAGAAGATTATTAGTGCACGCCCCCCCGGGGGTCACGAACCCAGCGACATAAAGCTCCGCCCCCTTGTGCTGATTGGTCGCGCTCGCGAACCGCGTCCTACCTGGTTGCTCCAGTCGGTGGAAAACCAGGCCTTCACGCACGGGCCCATGTCACACGCCTCGCTGTCGGTGGGCTTCTGCTTCCCGCTGCACTCCCCCTCCCCCAACACGTCGCCCTGGTTACTGACGCATCGGATGCTCCTCTTTCTCTGCCCGACTCCACAGGGAACCGAGCACTGGGGGGCAGGGACACAACAATGTCATACACAGGGAGCACGCAACATCCAACACCGTGCACAGTTCTGGTCTCCATATACCTGGGTTAGACCACACTTGGAGCACCGTGCACAGTTCTACTCTCAATATACCTGGGTTAGACCACACTGGGAGCACCGTGCACAGTTCTGGTCTCCATATACCTGGGTTAGACCACACTTGGAGCACCGTGCACAGTTCTGGTCTCCATATACCTGGGTTAGACCACACTTGGAGCACCGTGCACAGTTCTGGTCTCCATATTATAAAAGAATGTAGAGACACTAGAGAAGATGCAAAAAAGATTGACAAGTATGATAGCAGGTTAGGGGTGTAGGGGCTGGAGGGGGTTACAGAGATAGGGAGAGGTGTAGGGGCTGGAGGGGGTTACAGAGATAGGGAGGGGTACAGGGGCTGGAGGAGGTTACAGAGATAGGGAGAGGTGTAGGGGCTGGAGGGGGTTACAGAGATAGGGAGGGGTGTAGGGGCTGGAGGGGGTTACAGAGATAGGGAGGGGTGTAGGGGCTGGAGGAGGTTACAGAGATAGGGAGAGGTGTTGGGGCTGGAGGGGGTTACAGAGATAGGGAGGGGTGTAGGGGCTGGTGGAGGTTACAGAGATAGGGAGGGGTGTAGGGGCTGGAGGAGGTTACAGAGATAGGGAGGGGTGTAGGGGCTGGAGGAAGTTACAGAGATAGGGAGGGGTGTAGGGGCTGGAGGAGGTTACAGAAATAGGGAGGGGTGTAGGGGCTGGAGGAGATTACCGAGATAGGGAGGGGTGTAGGGGCTGGAGGGGGTTACAGAGATAGGGAGGGATGTAGGGGCTGGAGGAGGTTACAGAGATAGGGAGGGGTGTAGGGGCTGAAGGAAGTTACAGAGATAGGGAGGGATGTAGGGGCTGGAGGGGGTTACAGAGATAGGGAGGGGTGTAGGGGCTGGAGGGGGTTACAGAGATAGGGAGGGGTGTAGGGGCTGGAGGAGGTTACAGAGATAGGGAGGGGTGTAGGGGCTGGAGGAGGTTACAGAGATAGGGAGGGGTGTCGGGGCTGAAGGGGGTTACAAAGATAGGGAGGGGTGTACGGGCTGGAGGGGGTTACAGAGATAGGGAGGGGTGTTGGGCGGGAGGGGGTTACAGAGATTGGGAGGGGATGAGGGATTTGAAGGGGAGGGGGTGAGGGATTTGAAGGGGAGGGGGTTCGAAGGGGGTAATGTGGATCGGAGGAGGTTGAGATTGATTCACTCACCGATTCCCAGTCAGTCTGTATTTGCCAGTGGGTGCAGGCTCGGGCCTGGCATGGTTGGGTGGCATTGGGCTTGTCGAGGTGCCCACAGCGGTGGGGGTGAACGGCCACAGTCCGGTTGGCGTACGCCTGTCGGCACAACACCTGCCGGTGGTGGATGCCGGGACCACAGGACTTGCTGCACTGGGACCAGTCACCGACACTCCAACTGGGACAGTAACACACACACACATGGGGGCACAGTTAGCCAGTGAATAAACCTCACCAATCCCACCCATCGCCCTCAAACCCACAAGAAACACATCGAGACGGAACACAGAACAGCGGAGGGTGAAGAGACCTCAGGTGGAGTTTACGCCACTGAACCTCCAAAACACAAGCAGACCCTCAAACCAAACCAACTGCTCCCTTCCCCCATCGCCCCATCCAACTGAGAGAATCCAACCCCTCGATTATACCCCAGCCTGTAACTCACTCCGGGGTATCTGTTCTATATATAAACCCCCGAACCCCTCGATTATACCCCAGCCTGTAACTCACTCCGGGGTATCTGTTCTATATATAAACCCCCGAACCCCTCGATTATACCCCAGCCTGTAACTCACTCCCGGGTATCTGTTATTCTATATATAAACCCCCCGAACCCCTCGATTATACCCCAGCCTGTAACTCACTCCCGGGTATCTGTTCTATATATAAACCCCCCCGAACCCCTCGATTATACCCCAGCCTGTAACTCACTCCCGGGTATCTGTTATTCTATATATAAACCCCCCGAACCCCTCGATTAGATTCCAGCCTGTACCTCACTCCGGGGTATCTGTTCTATATATAAACCCCCCCGAACCCCTCGATTAGATTCCAGCCTGTAACTCACTCCCGGGTATCTGTTATTCTATATATAAACCCCCCCGAACCCCTCGATTAGATTCCAGCCTGTACCTCACTCCGGGGTATCTGTTCTATATATAAACCCCCCCGAACCCCTCGATTAGATTCCAGCCTGTAACTCACTCCCGGGTATCTGTTATTCTATATATAAACCCCCCGAACCCCTCGATTAGATTCCAGCCTGTAACTCACTCCCGGGGTATCTGTTATTCTATATATAAACCTCCCGAACCCCTCGATTAGATTCCAGCCTGTAACTCACTCCGGGGTATCCGTTAGTCGATATATAAACCTCCCGAACCCCTCGATTAGATTCCAGCCTGTAACTCACTCCGGGGTATCCGTTAGTCGATATATAAACCCCCCGAACCCCTCGATTAGATTCCAGCCTGTAACTCACTCCGGGGTATCTGTTATTCTATATATAAACCCCCCGAACCCCTCGATTAGATTCCAGCCTGTAACTCACTCCGGGGTATCCGTTAGTCGATATATAAACCTCCCGAACCCCTCGATTAGATTCCAGCCTGTAACTCACTCCGGGGTATCTGTTATTCTATATATAAACCCCCCAAACCCCTCGATTAGATTCCAGCATGTAACTCACTCCCGGGTATCTGTTACTCTATATATAAACCCCCCGAACCCCTCGATTATACCCCAGCCTGGACCTCACTCCGGGTATCTGTTCTATATATAAACCCCCCTGAACCCCTCAATTATACCCCAGCCTGTACCTCACTCCGGGTATCTGTTCTATATATAAACCCCCCCGAACCCCTCGATTATACCCCAGCCTGTAACTCACTCCGGGGTATCTATTATTCTATATATAAACCTCCCGAACCCCTCGATTAGATTCCAGCCTGTAACTCACTCCGGGTATCTGTTCTATATATAAACCCCCTCGAACCCCTCAATTATACCCCAGCCTGTAACTCACTCCGGGTATCTGTTCCATATATAAACCCCCCCCGAACCCCTCGATTATACCCCAGCCTGTAACTCACTCCGGGGTATCTGTTATTCTATATATAAACCTCCCGAACCCCTCGATTAGATTCCAGCCTGTAACTCACTCCCGGGTATCTGTTATTCTATATATAAACCCCTCGAACCCCTCGATTAGATTCCAGCCTGTAACTCACTCCCGGGTATCTGTTATTCTATATATAAACCCCCCGAACCCCTCGATTAGATTCCAGTCTGTAACTCACTCCCAGGTATCTGTTATTCTATATATAAACCCCCCGAACCCCTCGATTAGATTCCAGCCTGTAACTCACTCCCGGGTATCTGTTATTCTATATATAAACCCCCCGAACCCCCCGATTAGATCCCAGCCTGTAACTCACTTCCGGGTATCTGTTATTCTATATATAAACCCCCCGAACCCCTCGATTAGATCCCAGCCTGTAACTCACTCCCGGGTATCTGTTATTCTATACATAAACCTCCCGAACCCCTCGATTAGATCCCAGCCTGTAACTCACTCCCGGGTATCTGTTATTCTATATATAAACCCCCCGAACCCCTCGATTAGATTCCAGCCTGTAACTCACTCCCGGGTATCTGTTATTCTATATATAAACCCCCCCGAACCCCTCGATTAGATTCCAGCCTGTAACTCACTCCCAGGTATCTGTTATTCTATATATAAACCCCCCAAACCTCTCGATTAGATTTGAGCCTGTAACTCACTCCCGGGGTATCTGTTATTCTATATATAAACCCCCCAAACCCCTCGATTAGATTCGAGCCTATAACTCACTCCTGGGTATCTGTTATTCTATATATAAACCCCCCGAACCCGTCGATTAGATTCCAGCCTGTAACTCACTCCCGGGTATCCGTTATTCTATATATAAACCCCCCGAACCCCTCGATTAGATTCCAGCCTGTAACTCACTCCCGGGTATCTGTTATTCTATATATTAACCCCCCGAACCCCTCGGTTAGATTCCAGCCTGTAACTCACTCCCAGGGTATCTGTTATTCTATATATAAACCCCCCTGAACCCCTCGATTAGATTCCAGCCTGTAACTCACTCCCGGGTATCTGTTATTCTATATATAAACCCCCCGAACCCCTCGATTAGATTCCAGCCTGTAACTCACTCCCGGGTATCTGTTATTCTATATATAAACCCCCCGAACCCCTCGATTAGATTCCAGCCTGTAACTCACTCCCGGGTATCTGTTATTCTATATATAAACCCCCCGAACCCCTCGATTAGATTCCAGTCTGTAACTCACTCCCAGGTATCTGTTATTCTATATATAAACCCCCCGAACCCCTCGATTAGATTCCAGCCTGTAACTCACTCCCGGGTATCTGTTATTCTATATATAAACCCCCCGAACCCCTCGATTAGATTCCAGCCTGTAACTCACTCCCGGGTATCTGTTATTCTATATATAAACCCCCGAACCACTCGATTAGATTCCAGCCTGTAACTCACTCCCGGGTATCTGTTATTCTATATATAAACCCCCGAACCACTCGATTAGATTCCAGCCTGTAACTCACTCCCGGGTATCTGTTATTCTATATATAAACCCCCCCGAACCCCTCGATTAGATTCCAGCCTGTAACTCACTCCCGGGTATCTGTTATTCTATATATAAACCCCCGAACCCCTCGATTAGATTCCAGCCTGTAACTCACTCCCGGGTATCTGTTATTCTATATATAAACCCCCCCGAACCCCTCGATTAGATTCCAGCCTGTAACTCACTCCCATGTATCTGTTATTCTATATATAAACCCCCCCGAACCCCTCGATTAGATTCCAGCCTGTAACTCACTCCCATGTATCTGTTATTCTATATATAAACCCCCCCGAACCCCTCGATTAGATTCTAGCCTGTAACTCACTCCCGGGGTATCTGTTATTCTATATATAAACCTCCCAAACCCCTCGATTAGATCCCAGCCTGTAACTCACTCCCGGGTATCTGTTATTCTATATATAAACCCCCCGAACCCCTCGATTAGATTCCAGCCTGTAACTCACTCCCGGGTATCTGTTATTCTATATATAAACCCCCCGAACCCCTCGATTAGATTCCAGTCTGTAACTCACTCCCAGGTATCTGTTATTCTATATATAAACCCCCCGAACCCCTCGATTAGATTCCAGCCTGTAACTCACTCCCGGGTATCTGTTATTCTATATATAAACCCCCCGAACCCCTCGATTAGATTCCAGCCTGTAACTCACTCCCGGGTATCTGTTATTCTATATATAAACCCCCGAACCACTCGATTAGATTCCAGCCTGTAACTCACTCCCGGGTATCTGTTATTCTATATATAAACCCCCGAACCACTCGATTAGATTCCAGCCTGTAACTCACTCCTGGGTATCTGTTATTCTATATATAAACCCCCCCGAACCCCTCGATTAGATTCCAGCCTGTAACTCACTCCCGGGTATCTGTTATTCTATATATAAACCCCCGAACCCCTCGATTAGATTCCAGCCTGTAACTCACTCCCGGGTATCTGTTATTCTATATATAAACCCCCGAACCCCTCGATTAGATTCCAGCCTGTAACTCACTCCCATGTATCTGTTATTCTATATATAAACCCCCCGAACACCTCGATTAGATTCCAGCCTGTAACTCACTCCCGGGTATCTGTTATTCTATATATAAACCCCCCGAACACCTCGATTAGATTCCAGCCTGTAACTCACTCCATGGCATCTGTTATTCTATATATAAACCCCCCCGAACCCCTCGATTAGATTCCAGCCTGTAACTCACTCCCGGGTATCTGTTATTCTATATATAAACCCCCCCGAACCCCTCGATTAGATTCCAGCCTGTAACTCACTCCCGGGTATCTGTTATTCTATATATAAACCCCCCCGAACCCCTCAATTAGATTCCAGCCTGTAACTCACTCCCGGGTATCTGTTCTATATATAAACCCCCCGAACCCCTCGATTAGATTCCAGCCTGTAAGTCACTCCCGGGTATCTGTTATTCTATATATAAACCCCCCCGAACCCCTCGATTATACCCCAGCCTGTACCTCACTCCGGGTATCTGTTCTATATATGAACCCCCCAGAACCCCTCGATTATACCCCAGCCTGTACCTCACTCCCGGGGTATCTGTTCGATATATAAACCCCCGAACCCCTCGATTAGATCCCAGCCTGTAACTCACTCCCGGGTATCTGTTATTCTATATATAAACCCCCCCGAACCCCTCGATTAGATTCCAGCCTGCAACTCACTCCCGGGTATCTGTTATTCTATATATAAACCCCCCGAACCCCACGATTAGATTCCAGCCTGTAACTCACTCCCGGGTATCTGTTATTCTATATATAAACCCCCCGAACCCCTCGATTAGATCCCAGCCTGTAACTCACTCCCGGGGTATCTGTTATTCTATATTGTAAGTAAAGTTGTGAGTGCTGTAGTTCGGCTGTGTCTCAGTGGGTGGCGCTATTGGCCCATTGTTCCCCGGTTCGGCCCGACTCCGAGTTCCCGTAGCAACACTGTCCCTAATTGGGACGGTCTTATCAACCTCCGACGAGGCAGACAAACGGATTGTCCTCCGGACTCCCAGCTCCCCGAGGAGGGGGAGGACAGTTTTTATCCCACCTCACCGAAGGAGCAGGGGTCAGGGGAGGGGTTCAAAAGTTATCGGCCTCACCGAGATAGGTCACTCGAGTGGGTGTTCTCGGTAAAAACACTTGCATTTATATAGCACCTTTCACAACCACCAGGCGTCTCAGAGCACTTTACAGCCAATGGAATACTTTTGGAGTGTAGTAACTGTGGGAAACGCAGCAGCCAATTTGTGCACAGGAAGCTCCCACACACAGCAATGTGATAATGACCCGGATCGTCTGTTTTAGTGATGTTGGTTGAGGGATAAATATTGGTCCCAGGACACCGGGGAGAACTCCCCCTGCTCTTCTTCCAATAGTGGCCCCGGGATCTTTTACATCCACCCGAGAGGGCAGACGGGGCCTCGGTTTAATGTCTCATCCGAAAGACGCCCCTCCGACAGTGCGGTGCTCCCTCAGTACTGCCCCTCCGACAGTTCGGGGCTCCCTCAGTACTGCCCCTCCGACAGTACGGCGCTCCCTCAGTACTGCCCCTCCGACAGTGCGGCACTCCCTCAGTACTGCCCCTCCGACAGTGCGGCGCTCCCTCAGTACTGCCTCTCCGACAGTACGGCACTCCCTCAGTACTGCCCCTCCGACAGTGCGGCACTCCCTCAGTACTGCCTCTCCGACAGTTCGGGGCTCCCTCAGTACTGCCCCTCCGACAGTACGGCGCTCCCTCAGTACCGCCTCTCCGACAGTTCGGGGCTCCCTCAGTACTGCCCCTCCGACAGTACGGCGCTCCCTCAGTACTGCCTCTCCGACAGTACGGCACTCCCTCAGTACCGCCCCTCCGACAGTGCGGCACTCCCTCAGCACTGCCCCTCCGACAGTGCGGCGCTCCCTCAGCACTGCACTGGGAGCGTCGGCCTGGATTTTGTGCTCCGGTCCCTGGAGAGGAGACTTGAACCCACGACCTTCGGACACTCAGGCGAGAGTGCTGCCCACTGAGCTCCAGCTGACACGACACGTTGCCTTGCTGCCTGGGATCACAGCGGCTGGGAGGGGTGCACGGGGGGGGAAGCCAACGTCGGCTGGGAGGGAGAAAGAAACTCGAGACGAGGTCCCGAATACTTACAAAGCGGGGCACGGTTGGGTGTTGCAAGCCTCGCCCACACTCGCGGGTTTGGTTCCTGGGTTGCAGTGGCTGTCCGGGAGCACCTCCTGGGAGTCTTGGGCCACACAGCGAAAGATGGGATACAGGAATCCTGCCGAGAGAGAGAGAGAGAGAGACGGGAGCGGGGTGAAAGAGATTCAGAACCTGCCCCCAGCTTTTCCCAAATTTCCCCGCCCCCAATCCCCGAGGGAGAGCCTGAGGCGAATTTGCCGACTCTGTCCTCCCAATAAAATACGCGCCCGACCACCATCCCGACACCTTGCCCCCTTCCCCCTCAACATCACCGAGTAGCACAGGCGCTCATCCAATCACAGCACGGTCACAGCACAGGAGGATCCCATTGGGCCAGTCGAGCCCGTGCCGGCTCTCTGCAGGAGCACCTCAGCCAATCCCACTCTCCGGCCCTTTCCCCCGGAGCACGACACATCTCTCTCCTTCAGCTACTTATCCAACTCCCGTTTGAAAGCCACGATTGAGTCTGCCTCCAGCGCCCTGCTCAGGCAGCGCGTTCCCGATCCTAACCACTCGCTGCGGAAAAACGTTTTCCCTCACGTCGCCTTCTGCCCATTGCCTTCAATCCGTGTCCTCTGGTTCCCGACCCTTCCCCCAATGGGAACAGTTTCTCTCTCGATCTACTCTGTCCAGACCCCTCGTGATTTTGAACCTCGATCAAATCTCCTCTCAGCCTTCTCTGCTCCAAGGGGAACAACCCCGGCTTCTCCAGTCTCTCCCCGTCACTGAAGTCCCTCATCCCGGGAACCATTCTGGTCAATCTCCCCTTCACCCTCTGTCCAAGGGCCTTCACATCCTTCCCACAGTGTGGAGCCCAGAATGGGACACAGTGTTCCAGTTGGGGCCGAGTCAGTTGCATTCCAACTGGGATCGTCCTGGTCAGTGGGACTCAGTACACCATGGGCACGGGAATCAGACCCCCTCCCCTCCCCTCCCCCCCTCCCTACCCCCCCTCACCTCCCCTCCCCCCCTCCCTACCCCCCTCGCCATCCCTACCCCCCTCGCCATCCCTACCCCCCTCGCCATCCCCTACCCCTTCGCCCTCCTACACCCCTACCCACCTCGCCCTCCCCCTCATTCACCTTTCCTGTGGGAAGCGCCGCGCCACACAGGTAGCCCCTCCCCCTGTAACAAGCCCCGCCCCACACAGGGAGCCCCTCCCCCTGTGACAAGCCCAGCCCACACAGGTAGCTCCTCCCCCTGTGCATAGCCCTGTCCCATATAAGTAGCCCCTCCCCCTGCAGACAGCCCCTCCCCCTATGAAGCTCCGCCCCACATGTAGCCCCACCCCCTGTGAAGCTCCACCCCGTGAAGCCCCGCCCCCTATGACGCTCCACCATGTGAAGCCCCACCCCACAGGTAACCCCTCCCTGTGCGGAGCCCCGCCCCACAGGTAGCCCCTCCCCCTACAGACAGCCACACCCCCGTGAAGCCCCGCCCCCTGTGAAGCGCCGCCCCCTGTGAAGCCCCGCCCCACAGGTAACCCCACCCCCTTGTGCGGAGCCCCGCCCCACAGGTAGCCCCACCCCCTGTGTGGAGCCCCGCCCCACAGGTAGCCCCACCCCCTGTGCGGAGCCCCGCCCCACAGGTAGCCCCTCCCCCTACAGACAGCCACACCCCCATGAAGCCCCACCCCCCGTGAAGCCCCGCCCCACAGGTAGCCCCACCCCGCAGGTAGCCCCACCCCCTGTGCGGAGCCCCGCCCTGCAGGTAGCCCCTCCCTCCGTGGTTAGCCCAGCCCCCCGCCCCACCCCCGCACACTCACCTTTCCCGCAGGAGGCCGAGCACTCGGTGGCGGTCAGGGACGCCCAGCGGTGGACCGGCGAGCGGCGGACGGGATCCTCCTGTGCGTCAGTGTGGTAAACCTGCAGCCGGCGGTCACGCTGGCCTCCGCGAGCTCGGGGCGTCACCGGGGCCCCCTGGTGGGCTGCGACGGGGGCACTGCCCAGAGCCGAGACTTCCCTCCGATCCTCGGTGGTCCGCGAGCCTGTGGTGGACGGGACGGGGGAGACCAGTGAGTAACAGGCACTGCACCCGGCCGGCAAAAGGACACCTCGGGATCCATCCTCATGCGGTTTCGCCGTAAAGACAGTCTTGCATTTATATAGCGCCTTCACGACCACCGGACGTCTCAAAGCGATTTACAGCCAATGACGTACTTTCAGAGTGTGCTCACTGTTGTATTGTGGGAAACGCCAATTTGCGCACAGCAAGATCCCACACACAGCGATGTGATAATGACCCGGATCATCTGTTTTAGTGATGTTGGTTGAGGGATAAATATTGGCCCCAGGACACCGGGGAGAACTCCCCCTGCTCTTCTTCCAATAGTGGCCCCGGGATCTTTTACATCCACCCGAGAGGGCAGACAGGGCCTCGGTTTAATGTCTCATCCAAAAGACGGCAACTGCAGCGCTCCCTCAGTACTGCCCCTCCGACAGTGCGGCGCTCCCTCAGTACTGCCCCTCCGACAGTGCGGCGCTCCCTCAGTACTGCCCCTCCGACAGTGCGGCGCTCCCTCAGTACTGCCCCTCCGACAGTGCGGCGCTCCCTCGGTATTGCCCCTCCGACAGTGCGGCGCTCCCTCGGTACTGCCCCTCCGACAGTGCGGCGCTCCCTCAGTACTGCCCCTCCGACAGTGCGGCGCTCCCTCAGTACTGCCCCTCCGACAGTGCGCCGCTCCCTCAGTACTGCCCCTCCTACAGTGCGGCTCTCCCTCAGTACTGCCCCTCCGACAGTGCTCCGCTCCCTCAGTACTGCCCCTCCGACAGTGCGCCGCTCCCTCAGTACTGCCCCTCCGACAGTGCGCCGCTCCCTCAGTACCGCCCCTCCGACAGTGCGGCACTCCCTCAGTACCGCCCCTCCGACAGTGCGGCCCTCCCTCAGTACCGCCCCTCCAACAGTGCGGCGCTCCCTCAGTACCGCCCCTCCGACAGTGCGGCACTCCCTCAGTACCACCCCTCCGACAGTGCGGCGCTCCCTCAGTACTGCACTGGGAGTGTTAGCCTGGGTTTTGCGCTCGAGTCTCTGGAGTGGGACTTGAACCCACGAACTTCTGACTCAGAGGTGAGAGCGAGACAATGAGTCACGGCTGACACTGTGGTTCCCCAATAACAAAACAGAGAGGCGCGGTATCCGCTGCCAACAGCCTCTTACCGTAACTCTGAGTGACATGGTGGGAGGTCTGTGGTGGGAGAGGTGGAGTTTCCACAGGGAGAACGAACTCGTAGTGAATCCCGGGATTCTCCTGTTGAAAAATTATCTGAAACAGAAACACCGTATTAGGGAATTAAAGCTGGAAGTGGGTTAAACATACAGATCTAGAGAATATCCCGAGTGTCCGTACCAAGCTCCCTCTACACTGTCCCATCAAACACTCCCAGGGCAGGTACAGGGGGTTAGATACAGAGTAAAGCTCCCTCTACACTGTCCCATCAAACACTCCCAGGGCTGGTACAGGGGGTTAGATACAGAGTAAAGCTCCCTCTACACTGTCCCATCAAACACTCCCAGGGCAGGTACAGGGGGTTAGATACAGAGTAAAGCTCCCTCTACACTGTCCCATCAAACACTCCCAGGGCAGGTACAGGGGGTTAGATACAGAGTAAAGCTCCCTCTACACTGTCCCATCAAACACTCCCAGGGCTGGTACAGGGGGTTAGATACAGAGTAAAGCTCCCTCTACACTGTCCCATCAAACACTCCCAGGGCAGGTACAGGGGTTTAGATACAGAGTAAAGCTTCCTCTACACTGTCCCATCAAACACTCCCAGGGCAGGTACAGCACGGGGTTAGATACACAGTAAAGCTCCCTCTACACTGTCCCATCAAACACTCCCAGGGCAGGTACAGCACGGGTTAGATACAGAGTAAAGCTCCCTCTACACTGTCCCATCAAACAATCCCAGGACAGGTACAGCACGGGGTTAGATACAGAGTAAAGCTCCCTCTACACTGTCCCATCAAACATTCCCAGGGCAGGTACAGGGGGTTAGATACAACGTAAAGCTCCCTCTACACTGTCCCATCAAACACTCCTAGGGCAGGTACAGGGGGTTAGATACAGAGTAAAGCTCCCTCGACACTGTCCCATCAAACACTCCCAGGGCAGGTACAGGGGGTTAGATACAGAGTAAAGCTCCCTCTACACTGTCCCATCAAACACTCCCAGGGCAGGTACAGTACGGGGTTAGATACAGAGTAAAGCTCCCTCTACACTGTCCCATCAAACACTCCCAGGGCAGGTACAGCACGGGGTTAGATACAGAGTAAAGCTCCCTCTACACTGTCCCATCAAACACTCCCAGGGCAGGTACAGCACGGGGTAAGATACAGAGTAAAGCTCCCTCTACACTGTCCCATCAAACACTCCCAGGGCAGGTACAGGGGGTTAGATACAGAGTAAAGCTCCCTCTACACTGTCCCATCAAACACTCCCAGGGCAGGTACAGGGGGTTAGATACAGAGTAAAGCTCCCTCTACACTGTCCCATCAAACACTCCCAGGACAGGTACAGGGGGTTAGATACAGAGTAAAGCTCCCTCTACACTGTCCCATCAAACACTCCCAGGGCAGGTACAGGGGGTTAGATACAGAGTAAAGCTCCCTCTACACTGTCCCATCAAACACTCCCAGGGCAGGTACAGCACGGGGTTAGATACAGAGTAAAGCTCCCTCTACACTGTCCCATCAAACACTCCCAGGGCAGGTACAGCACGGGGTAAGATACAGAGTAAAGCTCCCTCTACACTGTCCCATCAAACACTCCCAGGGCAGGTACAGGGGGTTAGATACAGAGTAAAGCTCCCTCTACACTGTCCCATCAAACACTCCCAGGACAGGTACAGGGGGTTAGATACAGAGTAAAGCTCCCTCTACACTGTCCCATCAAACACTCTCAGGACAGGTACAGGGGGTTAGATACAGAGTAAAGCTCCCTCTACACTGTCCCATCAAACACTCCCAGGGCAGGTACAGCACGGGGTTAGATACAGAGTAAAGCTCCCTCTACACTGTCCCATCAAACACTCCCAGGACAGGTACAGGGGGTTAGATACAGAGTAAAGCTCCCTCTACACTGTCCCATCAAACACTCTCAGGACAGGTACAGGGGGTTAGATACAGAGTAAAGCTCCCTCTACACTGTCCCATCAAACACTCCCAGGGCAGGTACAGGGGGTTAGATACAGAGTAAAGCTCCCTCTACACTGTCCCATCAAACACTCTCAGGACAGGTACAGGGGGTTAGATACAGAGTAAAGCTCCCTCTACACTGTCCCATCAAACACTCCCAGGGCAGGTACAGGGGGTTAGATACAGAGTAAAGCTCCCTCTACACTGTCCCATCAAACACTCCCAGGGCAGGTACAGGGGGTTAGATACAGAGTAAAGCTCCCTCTACACTGTCCCATCAAACACTCCCAGGGCAGGTACGGGGGGTTAGATACAGAGTAAAGCTCCCTTCACACTGCCCTCATCAATGGTAGTTTGGTCACGCTCTGGTGAAGCTCTGTATAAATGCGCTGTGTGGTCATTGTCTCCCCCTGGTGGTGCGCTCAGTATTACGGGCTCCGTTTTCCACACTTACATAAACATCCAGACTCTCGGTTGTCGGCCCCTCGGCGTAGAAGGACTCCCCGCTGGTCTCGGTCGGCCGCTTGTACATGAACATGGTCCCGGCCGCCTCGTACTTGCCAGGCCGATCGATCGCCCAGTTCCCGTTGATTATCGAACGGCCTGATCGGCTTCGCAATGCTGGAAGGGTGGGAGGGGGGAATTGCGACAGCTTTAGTGTCACCCGCTCACTCGCTCCCTCCACTGGCCAGCTTGGGAAGTGCGCAGTGCGGTGCCGGGCTGAGCTATGTGTGGTCCCAGGTCTCCACCCCTCTCTCCCTCTCTCCCTCTCTCCCTCTCTCCCTCTCTCCCTCTCTCCCTCTCTCCCTCTCTCCCTCTCTCCCTCTCTCCCTCTCTCCGTGCTGGCTTGTCTCTCTGCAAGTGGACCCCAGCACCCCTGAGCATTCAACCCCTCATCCGTGCCCTTGTTAACCTCCACACTCCGACTCTTCCAACGCTCTCCTGGCCGGCCTCCCACTTTCCCACCCTCTGTAACCAAGAGCTTGTCCAAAACTCGGCTGTCCCCGTGTCCTAACTCGCACCAAGTCCCGCTCACCCATCACCCCCTGTGCCCCGTGTACTAACTCGTACCAAGTCCCACTCACCCATCACCCCCTGTGCCCCGTGTCCTAACTCACACCCAGTCCCACTCACCCATCACCCCCTGTGCTCACTGACCCGTGTCCTAACTCACACCCAGTCCCACTCACCCATCACCCCCTGTGCTCACTGACCCCGTGTCCTAACTCACACCCAGTCCCACTCACCCATCACCCCCTGTGCTCACTGCCCCGTGTCCTAACTCGCACCCAGTCCCACTCACCCATCACCCCCTGTGCTCACTGCCCCGTGTCCTAACTCACACCCAGTCCCACTCACCCATCACCCCCTGTGCTCACTGACCCGTGTCCTAACTCACACCCAGTCCCACTCACCCATCACCCCCTGTGCTCACTGACCCCGTGTCCTAACTCACACCCAGTCCCACTCACCCATCACCCCCTGTGCTCACTGCCCCGTGTCCTAACTCGCACCCAGTCCCACTCACCCATCACCCCCTGTGCTCACTGCCCCGTGTCCTAACTCACACCCAGTCCCACTCACCCATCACCCCCTGTGCTCACTGACCCCGTGTCCTAACTCACACCCAGTCCCACTCACCCATCACCCCCTGTGCTCACTGACCCCGTGTCCTAACTCACACCCAGTCCCGCTCACCCATCACCCCCTGTGCTCGCTGCCCCGTGTCCTAACTCGCACCCAGTTCCACTCACCCATCACCCCCTGTGCTCACTGCCCCGTGTCCTAACTCGCACCGAGTCCCACTCACCCATCACCCCCTGTGCTCACTGCCCCGTGTCCTAACTCACACCCAGTCCCGCTCACCCATCACCCCCTGTGCTCACTGCCCCGTGTCCTAACTCACACCCAGTCCCGCTCACCCATCACCCCCTGTGCTCACTGACCCCGTGTCCTAACTCACACCCAGTCCCACTCACCCATCACCCCCTGTGCTCGCTGCCCCGTGTCCTAACTCGCACCGAGTCCCACTCACCCATCACCCCCTGTGCTCGCTGCCCCGTGTCCTAACTCGCACCCAGTCCCACTCACCCATCGCTCCCTGTGCTCACTGCCCCGTGTCCTAACTCGCACCCAGTCCCGCTCACCCATCACCCCCTGCCCCGTGTCCTAACTCGTACCGAGTCCCATTCACCCATCACCCCCTGTGCTCACTGACCCCGTGTCCTAACTCGCACCCAGTCCCACTCACCCATCGCTCCCTGTGCTCACTGCCCCGTGTCCTAACTCGCACCGAGTCCCACTCACCCATCATCCCGTGCTCACTGCCCCGTGTCCTAACTCACACAGAGTCCCACTCACCCATCACACCCTGTGCTCACTGCCCCGTGTCCTAACTCGCACCCAGTCCCACTCACCCATCACCCCCTGTGCTCACTGCCCCGTGTCCTAACTCACATCCAGTCCCACTCACCCATCACCCCCTGTGCTCGCTGCCCAGTGTCCTAACTCGCACCCAGTCCCGCTCACCCATCACCCCCTGTGCTCGCTGCCCCGTGTCCTAACTCGCACCGAGTCCCGCTCACCCATCACCTCCTGTGCTCGCTGCCCTGTGTCCTAACTCGCACCGAGTCCCGCTCACCCATCACCCTCTGTGCTCGCTGCCCCGTGTCCTAACTCACACCGAGTCCCACTCACCCATCACCTCCTGTGCTCACTGCCCTGTGTCCTAACTCACACCCAGTCCCGCTCACCCATCACCCCCTGTGCTCACTGCCTCGTGTCCTAACTCGCACCCAGTCCCGCTCACCCATCACCCCCTGTGCTCACTGACCCCGTGTCCTAACTCACACCCAGTCCCACTCACCCATCACCCCCTGTGCTCACTGACCCGTGTCCTAACTCACACCCAGTCCCACTCACCCATCACCCCCTGTGCTCGCTGCCCCGTGTCCTAACTCACACCCAGTCCCACTCACCCATCACCCCCTGTGCTCGCTGCCCCGTGTACTAACTCGCACCCAGTCCCACTCACCCATCACCCCCTGTGCTCGCTGCCCCGTGTACTAACTCACACCCAGTCCCACTCACCCATCACCCCCTGTGCTCGCTGCCCCGTGTACTAACTCACACCGAGTCCCACTCACCCATCACCCCCTGTGCTCACTGCCCCGTGTCCTAACTCGCACTGAGTCCCACTCACCCATCACCCCCTGTGCTCACTGCCCCGTGTACTAACTCACACCGAGTCCCACTCACCCATCACCCCCTGTGCTCACTGCCCCGTGTCCTAACTCACACCGAGTCCCACTCACCCATCACCCCCTGTGCTCGCTGACCGACATTGGCACCAGGTCCGATAACACCTCGATTTCAAAATTCTCATCCTCGTCTTCAAATCCCTCCAGCCCCTACACTCCTCCCTATCTCCGTAACCTCCTCCAGCCCGACACCCCTCCCTATCTGTGTAACCCCCTCCAGCCCGACACTCCTCCCTATCTCCGTAACCTCCTCCAGCCCGACACCCCTCCCTATCTGTGTAACCCCCTCCAGCCCGACACTCCTCCCTATCTCTGTAACCCCCTCCAGCCCCCTACACCCTTCCCTATCTCCGTAACCTCCTCCAGCCCGACACTCCTCCCTATCTGTGTAACCCCCTCCAGCCCCCGACACCCCTCCCTATCTCTGTATCCCCGCTGGCCCCTACACTGCTCCCTATCTCTGTAACCCCTTCCAGCCCCTACACCCCTCCAACATCTCTGCGCTCCAATTCTGGCCTCCTGCGCATCCCCCGATGTCCATCGCTCTGCCATTGGCAGCCGTGCCTTCAGGTTAAAGGCGTTAGATAAATACAGTAAGAAATAGGAGCCGGAGTCGGCCATACGGCCCCTTCAGCCTGCTCCGCCATTTAATAAGATCATGGCTGATCTGATCGTGGCCTCAGTTCCACTTCCCCGCCCGCTCCCCAGAACCCTTAACTCCATTATTGCTCAAAATTCTGTCTCTCTCCGCCTTAAATATCTTCAATGACCCAGCCTCCACAGCTCTCTGGGTCAGAGAATACCAAAGATTCACCACCCTTAGAGAGGGGACGATGGGCCGAATGACCTCCTCTTGCACAGTGTGTATCTAGGACCATCGGTCGGCTTCGGACTGATCGGGCCCTTAGCAATCTCGTTGTGCGAGGCCCCTTGGGGAAGAGTGACCATAATATGGTGGAATTCTGCATTAGGATGGAGAATGAAACAGTTAATTCAGAGACCATGGTCCAGAACTTAAAGAAGGGTAACTTTGAAGGTATGAGGCGTGAATTGGCTAGGATAGATTGGCGAATGATACTGAAGGGGTTGACTGTGGATGGGCAATGGCAGACATTTAGAGACCGCATGGATGAACTACAACAATTGTACATTCCTGTCTGGCGTAAAAATAAAAAAGGGAAGGTGGCTCAACCGTGGCTATCAAGGGAAATCAGGGATAGCATTAAAGCCAAGGAAGTGGCATACAAATTGGCCAGAAATAGCAGCGAACCCGGGGACTGGGAGAAATTTAGAACTCAGCAGAGGAGGACAAAGGGTTTGATTAGGGCAGGGAAAATGGAGTACGAGAAGAAGCTTGCAGGGAACATTAAGACGGATTGCAAAAGTTTCTATAGATATGTAAAGAGAAAAAGGTTAGTAAAGACAAACGTAGGTCCCCTGAAGTCAGAATCAGGGGAAGTCATAACGGGGAACAAAGAAATGGCGGACCAATTGAACAAGTACTTTGGTTCGGTATTCACTGAGGAGCACACAAACAACCTTCCGGATATAAAAGGGGTCAGAGGGTCTAGTAAGAAGGAGGAACTGAGGGAAATCCTTATTAGTCGGGAAATTGTGTTGGGGAAATTGATGGGATTGAAGGCCGATAAATCCCCAGGGCCTGATGGACTGCATCCCAGAGTACTTAAGGAGGTGGCCTTGGAAATAGCGGATGCATTGACAGTCATTTTCCAATATTCCATTGACTCTGGATCCGTTTCTATCGAGTGGAGGGTAGCCAATGTAACCCCACTTTTTAAAAAAGGAGGGAGAGAGAAAACAGGGAATTATAGACCGGTCAGCCTGACCTCAGTAGTGGGTAAAATGATGGAATCAATTATTAAGGATGTCATAGCAGCGCATTTGGAAAGAGGTGACATGATAGGTCCAAGTCAGCATGGATTTGTGAAAGGGAAATCATGCTTGACAAATCTTCTGGAATTTTTTGAGGATGTTTCCAGTAGAGTGGACAAGGGAGAACCAGTTGATGTGGTATATTTGGACTTTCAGAAGGCTTTCGACAAGGTCCCACACAAGAGATTAATGTGCAAAGTTAAAGCACATGGGATTGGGGGTAGTGTGCTGACATGGATTGAGAACTGGTTGTCAGACAGGAAGCAAAGAGTAGGAGTAAATGGGTACTTTTCAGAATGGCAGGCAGTGACTAGTGGGGAACCGCAAGGTTCTGTGCTGGGGCCCCAGCTGTTTACACTGTACATTAATGATTTAGACGAGGGGATTAAATGTAGTATCTCCAAATTTGCGGATGACACTAAGTTGGGTGGCAGTGTGAGCTGCGAGGAGGATGCTATGAGGCTGCAGAGCGACTTGGATAGGTTAGATGAGTGGGCAAATGCATGGCAGATGAAGTATAATGTGGATAAATGTGAGGTTATCCACTTTGGTGGTAAAAACAGAGAGACAGACTATTATCTGAATGGTGACAGATTAGGAAAAGGGAAGGTGCAACGAGACCTGGGTGTCATGGTACATCAGTCATTGAAGGTTGGCATGCAGGTACAGCAGGCGGTTAAGAAAGCAAATGGCATGTTGGCCTTCATAGCGAGGGGATTTGAGTACAGGGGCAGGGAGGTGTTGCTACAGTTGTACAGGGCCTTGGTGAGGCCACACCTGGAGTATTGTGTACAGTTTTGGTCTCCCAACTTGAGGAAGGACATTCTTGCTATTGAGGGAGTGCAGCGAAAGTTCACCAGACTGATTCCCGGGATGGCGGGACTGACCTATCAAGAAAGACTGGATCAACTGGGCTTGTATTCACTGGAGTTCAGAAGAATGAGAGGGGATCTCATAGAAACATTTAAAATTCTGATGGGTTTAGACAGGTTAGATGCAGGAAGAATGTTCCCGATGTTGGGGAAGTCCAGAACCAGGGGTCACAGTCTAAGGATAAGGGGTAAGCCATTTAGGACCGAGATGCGGAGGAACTTCTTCACCCAGAGAGTGGTGAACCTGTGGAATTCTCTACCACAGAAAGTTGTTGAGGCCAATTCACTAAATATATTCAAAAAGGAGTTAGATGAAGTCCTTACTACTCGGGGGATCAAGGGGTATGGTGAGAAATGGGGTACTGAAGTTTCATGTTCAGCCATGAACTCATTGAATGGCGGTGCAGGCTAGAAGGGCCGAATGGCCCACTCCTGCACCTATTTTCTATGTTTCCCGATCCCATTCCGCATCCTTCCCCCCTCTCCCCCCACGGAGTGTTAGTGCGCTGTCCCGAGCTCGGCGTGCTTCCACCCCTGGTCAAATAGCCTCCCCACCCGACGCGGAGTGTTACTGCACAGTCCTGAGCTCGGTGTGCTTCCACCCCTGGTAGAATAGCCCCCGCCCACGGGGCGTTATTGCACAGCCCCGGCCTCGCCGTTCTTCCACCCCTGGTCAAATAGCCCTACGCACCTCGCCCCCCCACCACCCCCGCTCACCCAGGTAGTTGCGGCTGCGGGCCATCTCGGTCACGTTGATGTTGATGGCGCCGCTGGGGATCTCGATGATCTTGTGGTAGCCCACGTTGACCTGGGTGTCCTCGAAGGTGCCAAAGACCAGCTCACAGCTGGAGCCGTCCCCACCGCACACACCGCACTTGTCGGGCCGCGAGGCCGATCCCAGGGTCCCGTCACAGCCCGGCGTCTGTGGAGGGGGGGCAAAGTGGAGAGTCAGCAACAGCTGGCAGCACACAAACCGGCATTTATACAGCGTAGGAAAACGTCCAAAGGCACTTCAAAGCAGCAAAATGTGACCCCCCCCACCCACCACCCCGAGCCACATCAGGAGATATTAGGGACAGGCGACCAAAAGCTGGGTCACAGAGGGAGGTTTTAAGCTGCGTCTTAAAGGAGGAGAGAGGCGGAGAGGTTTAGGGAGGGAGTTCCAGAGCTTGGGGCCCAGGCAGCTGAAGGCACGGCCACCGATGGTGGAGCGATTATAATCAGGGTGCTCAGGAGGGCAGAATTAGAGGAGCGCAGAGATCTCGGGGGGGTAGTGGGGCTGGAGGGGGTTACAGATATAGGGAGGGGTGTAGGGGCTGGAGGAGGTTACAGAGATAGGGAGGGGTGTGGGGGCTGGAGGGGGTTACAGATATAGGGAGGGGTGTAGGGGCTGGAGGAGGTTAGGGAAGGGTGTAGGGTCTGGAGGGGGTTACAGAGATAGGGAGGGGTGTAGGGGCTGGAGGAGGTTACAGAGATAGGGAGGGGTGTAGGGGCTGGAGGAGGTTACAGAGATAGGGAGGGGTGTAGGGGCTGGAGGAGGTTACAGAGATAGGGAGGGGTGTAGGGGCTGGAGGAGGTTACAGAGATAGGGAGGGGTGTAGGGGCTGGAAGAGGTTACAGAGACCGGGAGGCGTGTAGGGGCTGGAGGTATTTGAAAACATGGATGAGAATTTTGAAATCGAAGTGTTGCTGGACCGGGAGCCAGTGTAGGTCAGCGAGCACAGGGGGTGATGGGTGAGCGGGACTCGGTGCGAGTTAGGACACGGGGCAGTGAGCACAGGGGGTGATGGGTGAGCGGGACTCGGTGCGAGTTAGGACACGGGTCAGTGAGCACAGGGGGTGATGGGTGAGTGGGACTGGGTGCGAGTTAGGACACGGGGCAGCGAGCACAGGGGGTGATGGGTGAGTGGGACTCGGTGCGAGTTAGGACACGGGGCAGCGAGCACAGAGGGTGATGGGTGAGCGGGACTGGGTGCGAGTTAGGACACGGGTCAGCGAGCACAGGGGGTGATGGGTGAGCGGGACTGGGTGTGAGTTAGGACACGGGGCAGTGAGCACAGGGTGTGATGGGTGAGTGGGACTGGGTGTGAGTTAGGACACGGGTCAGCGAGCACAGGGGGTGATGGGTGAGCGGGACTCGGTGCGAGTTAGGACACGGGGCAGTGAGCACAGGGGGTGATGGGTGAGTGGGACTGGGTGTGAGTTAGGACACGGGGCAGTGAGCACAGGGGGTGATGGGTGAGCGGGACTCGGTGCGAGTTAGGACACGGGACAGCGAGCACAGGGGGTGATGGGTGAGTGGGACTGGGTGTGAGTTAGGATACGGGGCAGCGAGCACAGGGGGTGATGGGTGAGTGGGACTGGGTGTGAGTTAGGACACGGGGGCAGCCAAGTTTTGGATCACCTCTAGTTTACGTCGGGTAGAATGTGGGAGGCCGGCCAGGAGTGTGTTGGAATAGTCAAGTCTGGAGGTAACAAAGGCACGGATGAGGGCTTCAGCAGCGGATGAGCTGAGGCAGGGGGCGGAGACGGGCGATGTTAGTTATGACCCTTTCACTGTAGGGGGGCTCCCACCCCTTTGTGAACGTTGAGCAGATTGTGGGTAACAAAACACAGTCACCCATTTAATCAGCTGGTTAACTGGGCTCACACAGAGATCCCCACCACTGATGCCCCGGGGGTGAAAGTGGGCGATAGAGTGGGGGAGGAGGGGGAGAGGGGAGGGAAGGAGAGGGGGGAGGGAAGGCGAGGGGGGAGGGAAGGCGAGGGGGGAGGGAAGGCGAGGGGGGAGGGAAGGCGAGGGGGGAGGGAAGGCGAGGGGGGAGGGAAGGCGAGGGGGGAGGGAAGGCGAGGGGGGAGGGAAGGCGAGGGGGGAGGGAAGGCGAGGGGGGAGGGAAGGCGAGGGGGGAGGGAAGGCGAGGGGGGAGGGAAGGCGAGGGGGGAGGGAAGGCGAGGGGGGAGGGAAGGCGAGGGGGGGGGGAAGGCGAGGGGGGAGGGAAGGAGAGGGGGGAGGGAAGGCGAGGGGGGAGGGAAGGCGAGGGGGGAGGGAAGGCGAGGGGGGAGGGAAGGCGGGAAGGCGAGGGGGGAGGGAAGGCGAGGGGGGAGGGAAGGCGAGGGGGGAGGGAAGGCGAGGGGGGAGGGAAGGCGAGGGGGGAGGGAAGGCGAGGGGGGAGGGAAGGCGAGGGGGGAGGGAAGGCGAGGGGGGAGGGAAGGCGAGGGGGGAGGGAAGGCGAGGGGGGAGGGAAGGCGAGGGGGGAGGGAAGGAGAGGGGGGAGGGAAGGAGAGGGGGGAGGGAAGGAGAGGGGGGAGGGAAGGAGAGGGGGAGAGAGGGAGAGAGGGAGAGGGGGAGAGGAGGAGAGAGGGAGAGAGGGAGAGAGGGAGAGAGGGGGAGAGGGGGAGAGGGGGAGAGGGGGGAGGGAAAGAGAGGGGGGAGGGAAGGAGAGGGGGGAGGGAAGGAGAGGGGGGAGGGAAGGAGAGGAGGGAGGGAAGGAGAGGGGGGAGGGAAGGAGAGGGGGGAGGGAAGGAGAGGGGGGAGGAAAGGAGAGGGGGGAGGGAAGGAGAGAGGGAGAGGGGGAGAGAGGGAGAGAGGGAGGGAAGGAGAGGGGAGGGAGAGGGAGAGAGAGCGTTGCGGAGGGAACGGTGGAGAGGGGAGGGGGACTCACCAGGCAGCGCCCGCCCACACACACATCGCTGGAGTTGCTCTCGCAGGGGGTCCCGTCCACCACTTGGTCAGCGTGTCTCACGTAGAAGCGATAGCCTGCAGGCCGGCAGTTCAGCTCACATCTCTGGTCCTTGCGCACTGCGAGGGGGGGAGGGAGAGACGTCGTTATTCGGTCAATGGGGTCCCACACACTCTGTATAAAGGGGTCCCCGATGGCGAGACTCTGTATAAAGGGGTCCCCGATGGCGAGACTCTGTATAAAGGGGTCCCCGATGGCGAGACTCTGTATAAAGGGGTCCCCGATGGCGAGACTCTGTATAAAGGGGTCCCCGATGGCGAGACTCTGTATAAAGGGGTCCCCGATGGCGAGACTCTGTATAAAGGGGTCCCCGATGGCGAGACTCTGTATAAAGGGGTCCCCGATGGCGAGACTCTGTATAAAGGGGTCCCCGATGGCGAGACTCTGTATAAAGGGGTCCCCGATGGCGAGACTCTGTATAAAGGGGTCCCCGATGGCGAGACTCTGTACAAAGGGGTCCCCGATGGCGAGACTCTGTATAAAGGGGTCCCCGATGGCGAGACTCTGTACAAAGGGGTCCCCGATGGCGAGACTCTGTACAAAGGGGTCCCCGATGGCGAGACTCTGTATAAAGGGGTCCCCGATGGCGAGACTCTGTATAAAGGGGTCCCCGATGGCGAGACTCTGTATAAAGGGGTCCCCGATGGCGAGACTCTGTATAAAGGGGTCCCCGATGGCGAGACTCTGTATAAAGGGGTCCCCGATGGCGAGACTCTGTATAAAGGGGTCCCCGATGGCGAGACTCTGTATAAAGGGGTCCCCGATGGCGAGACTCTGTACAAAGGGGTCCCCGATGGCGAGACTCTGTATAAAGGGGTCCCCGATGGCGAGACTCTGTACAAAGGGGTCCCCGATGGCGAGACTCTGTACAAAGGGGTCCCCGATGGCGAGACTCTGTATAAAGGGGTCCCCGATGGCGAGACTCTGTATAAAGGGGTCCCCGATGGCGAGACTCTGTGTAATGGGGTCCCCGATGGCGAGACTCTGTATAAAGGGGTCCCCGATGGCGAGACTCTGTGTAATGGGGTCCCCGATGGCGAGACTCTGTATAAAGGGGTCCCCGATGGCGAGACTCTGTATAAAGGAGTCCCCGATGGCGAGACTCTGTGTAATGGGGTCCCCGATGGCGAGACTCTGTATAAAGGGGTCCCTGATGGCGAGTGGGATGTATGAAAGCTGATGAACTGTTCCCGGGCGATGATCACAGGATAACAAGAGGCTCTGGTACTGACTGATCTGGGACCCAGTGCGATAGTCCGAGGGGATCAGTGTGACCAGGTCGGTTCCAGGTCGACCCCACACACAGCTCGCACCCCCGTGTCAGTTCTCCCGCTTGTCTGCTAAAAGTAGTTTGCTTGTTTGCCATAATAATGTGAGACCCTGTCACACTGACACATTCTCTCTCTCTCTCTTTCTCGATCGCTCAAGCATCCCTTCCAGCTGTGTAATCGTTTCACTCCGGATGTAGAAAATGTACACAGGCTCAAAATAAAACCCTCACCATTGAAAAAAAAGAGACTGAGAAACTGTTTCAAAATTGTTCTGAGTACTGAGGGAGCGCCGCACTGTCGGAGGGGCAGTACTGAGGGAGTGCCGCACTGTCGGAGGGGCAGTACTGAGGGAGCGCCGCACTGTCGGAGGGGCAGTGCTGAGGGAGTGCCGCACTGTCGGAGGGGCGGTGCTGAGGGAGTGCCGCACTGTCGGAGGGGCGGTGCTGAGGGAGTGCCGCACTGTCGGAGGGGCAGTACTGAGGGAGCGCCGCACTGTCGGAGGGGCAGTACTGAGGGAGCGCCGCACTGTCGGAGGGGCAGTACTGAGGGAGTGCCGCACTGTCGGAGGGGCGGTACAGAGGGAGTGCCGCACTGTCGGAGGGGCGGTGCTGAGGGAGTGCCGCACTGTCGGAGGGGCAGTACTGAGGGAGCGCCGCACTGTCGGAGGGGCGGTGCTGAGGGAGCGCCGCACTGTCGGAGGGGCAGTGCTGAGGGAGCGCCGCACTGTCGGAGGGGCGGTACTGAGGGAGCGCCGCACTGTCGGAGGGGCAGTCCTGAGGGAGTGCCGCACTGTCGGAGGGGCTGTACTGAGGGAGTGCCGCACTGTCGGAGGGGCGGTACTGAGGGAGCGCCGCACTGTCTGAGGGGCAGTACTGAGGGAGCGCCGCACTGTCGGAGGGGCAGTACTGAGGGAGCGCCGCACTGTCGGAGAGGCAGTACTGAGGGAGCACCGCACTGTCGGAGGGGCAGTACTGAGGGAGCGCCGCACTGTCGGAGGGGCAGTACTGAGGGAGCGCCGCACTGTCGGAGGGGCGGTACTGAGGGAGCGCCGCACTGTCGGAGGGGCAGTACTGAGGGAGCGCCGCACTATCGGAGGTGCCGTCTTTTGGATGAGACATTAAAGCGAGGCCCTGTTAGCTTTCTGAAGTGGATGTAAAATATCTCATGTCACAATTTCGTAGAAGAGCAGGTGTAGTTATCCCCTGTGTCCTGGGGACAATACTTATCCCTCAATCAATATAACAAAAAACTGATCATCTGGGTCATTATCACATTGTGGGAGCTTGCTGTGCGCAATTGAGCTGCCGTGTTTCCCACATTACAACAGTGACTACACTCCAAAAAAAAAAGCATTTCATTGGCTGTAAAGCGCTTTGGGACGTCCTGACGGGGTGAAAGGCGCTACAGAAATGCGTTGAATGCACGGGCGCCGATGGTGGAGCGGTTGGGGGAGGGGGATGTACGAGAGACTGACTGCAGAGGTGTGGAAGAGGTTGAAGCTTTGACAGAAAAGATGCGATTAAACCAGAGAGGGTACAGAGGAGATTTACCAGGATGTTGCACTAGAGAGGGTACAGAGGAGATTTACCAGGATGTTGCACTGGAGAGGGTACAGAGGAGATTTACCAGGATGTTGCACTGGAGAGGGTACAGAGGAGATTTACCAGGATGTTGCACTAGAGAGGGTACAGAGGAGATTTACCAGGATGTTGCACTGGAGAGGGTACAGAGGAGATTTACCAGGATGTTGCACTAGAGAGGGTACAGAGGAGATTTACCAGGATGTTGCACTGGAGAGGGTACAGAGGAGATTTACCAGGATGTTGCACTGGAGAGGGTACAGAGGAGATTTACCAGGATGTTGCACTACAGAGGGCACAGAGGAGATTTACCAGGATGTTGCACTAGAGAGGGTACAGAGGAGATTTACCAGGATGTTGCACTAGAGAGGGTACAGAGGAGATTTACCAGGATGTTGCACTGGAGAGGGTACAGAGGAGATTTACCAGGATGTTGCACTAGAGAGGGTACAGAGGAGATTTACCAGGATGTTGCACTGGAGACGGTACAGAGGAGATTTACCAGGATGTTGCACTGGAGAGGGTACAGAGGAGATTTACCAGGATGTTGCACTGGAGAGGGTACAGAGGAGATTTACCAGGATGTTGCACTAGAGAGGGTACAAAGGAGATTTACCAGGATGTTGCACTGGAGAGGGTACAGAGGAGATTTACCAGGATGTTGCACTAGAGAGAGTACAGAGGAGATTTACCAGGATGTTGCACTGGAGAGGGTACAGAGGAGATTTACCAGGATGTTGCACTGGAGAGGGTAGAGGAGATTTACCAGGATGTTGCACTAGAGAGGGTACAGAGGAGATTTACCAGGATGTTGCACTGGAGAGGGTACAGAGGAGATTTACCAGGATGTTGCACTAGAGAGGGTACAGAGGAGATTTACCAGGATGTTGCACTGGAGAGGGTACAGAGGAGATTTACCAGGATGTTGCACTAGAGAGGGTACAGAGGAAATTTACCAGGATGTTGCACGAGAGAGGGTACAGAGGAGATTTACCAGGATGTTGCACTGGAGAGGGTACAGAGGAGATTTACCAGGATGTTGCACTGGAGAGGGTGCAGAGGAGATTTACCAGGATGTTGCACTGGAGAGGGTACAGAGGCGATTTACCAGGATGTTGCACTGGAGAGGGTACAGAGGAGATTTACCAGGATGTTGCACTAGAGAGGGTACAGAGGAGATTTACCAGGATGTTGCACCAGAGAGGGTACAGAGGAGATTTACCAGGATGTTGCACTGGAGAGAGTACAGAGGAGATTTACCAGGATGTTGCACTGGAGAGGGTACAGAGGAGATTTACCAGGATGTTGCACTGGAGAGGGTACAGAGGAGATTTACCAGGATGTTGCACTGGAGAGGGTACAGAGGAGATTTACCAGGATGTTGCACTGGAGAGGGTACAGAGGAGATTTACCAGGATGTTGCACTAGAGAGGGTACAGAGGAGATTTACCAGGATGTTGCACTAGAGAGGGTACAGAGGAGATTTACCAGGATGTTGCACTGGAGAGGGTACAGAGGAGATTTACCAGGATGTTGCACTAGAGAGGGTACAAAGGAGATTTACCAGGATGTTGCACTAGAGAGGGTACAGAGGAGATTTACCAGGATGTTGCACTAGAGAGAGTACAGAGGAGATTTACCAGGATGTTGCACTGGAGAGGGTACAGAGGAGATTTACCAGGATGTTGCACTCGAGAGGGTACAGAGGAGATTTACCAGGATGTTGCACTAGAGAGGGTACAGAGGAGATTTACCAGGATGTTGCACTGGAGAGGGTACAGAGGAGATTTACCAGGATGTTGCACTAGAGAGGGTACAGAGGAGATTTACCAGGATGTTGCACTGGAGAGGGTACAGAGGAGATTTACCAGGATGTTGCACTAGAGAGGGTACAGAGGAAATTTACCAGAATGTTGCACTAGAGAGGGTACAGAGGAGATTTACCAGGATGTTGCACTGGAGAGGGTACAGAGGAGATTTACCAGGATGTTGCACTGGAGAGGGTGCAGAGGAGATTTACCAGGATGTTGCACTGGAGAGGGTACAGAGGCGATTTACCAGGATGTTGCACTGGAGAGGGTACAGAGGAGATTTACCAGGATGTTGCACTAGAGAGGGTACAGAGGAGATTTACCAGGATGTTGCACTAGAGAGGGTACAGAGGAGATTTACCAGGATGTTGCACTAGAGAGGGTACAGAGGAGATTTACCAGGATGTTGCACTGGAGAGGGTACAGAGGCGATTTACCAGGATGTTGCACTAGAGAGGGTACAGAGGAGATTTACCAGGATGTTGCACTGGAGAGGGTACAGAGGAGATTTACCAGGATGTTGCACTAGAGAGGGTACAGAGGAGATTTACCAGGATGTTGCACTGGAGAGGGTACAGAGGAGATTTACCAGCATGTTGCACTAGAGAGGGTACAGAGGAGATTTACCAGGATGTTGCACTGGAGAGGGTATAGAGGAGATTTACCAGGATGTGGCACTAGAGAGGGTACAGAGGAGATTTACCAGGATGTTGCACTCGAGAGGGTACAGAGGAGATTTACCAGGATGTTGCACTGGAGAGGGTACAGAGGAGATTTACCAGGATGTTGCACTAGAGAGGGTACAGAGGAGATTTACCAGGATGTTGCACTGGAGAGGGTACAGAGGAGATTTACCAGGATGTTGCACGAGAGAGGGTATAGAGGAGATTTACCAGGATGTTGCACTAGAGAGGGTACAGAGGAGATTTACCAGGATGTTGCACTAGAGAGGGTACAGAGGAGATTTACCAGGATGTTGCACTGGAGAGGGTACAGAGGAGATTTACCAGGATGTTGCACTAGAGACGGTACAGAGGAGATTTACCAGGATGTTGCACTGGAGAGGGTACAGAGGAGATTTACCAGGATGTTGCACTGGAGAGGGTACAGAGGAGATTTACCAGGATGTTGCACGAGAGGGGGTACAGAGGAGATTTACCAGGATGTTGCACTGGAGAGGGTACAGATGAGATTTACCAGGATGTTGCACTGGAGAGGGTACAGAGGAGATTTACCAGGATGTTGCACTGGAGAGGGTACAGAGGAGATTTACCAGGATGTTGCACTAGAGAGGGTACAGAGGAGATTTACCAGGATGTTGCACTGGAGAGGGTACAGAGGAGATTTACCAGGATGTTGCACTAGAGAGGGTACAGAGGAGATTTACCAGGATGTTGCACTGGAGAGGGTACAGAGGAGATTTACCAGGATGTTGCACTAGAGAGGATACAGAGGAGATTTACCAGGATGTTGCACTGGAGAGGGTACAGAGGAGATTTACCAGGATGTTGCACTAGAGAGGGTACAGAGGAGATTTACCAGGATGTTGCACTGGAGAGGGTACAGAGGAGATTTACCAGGATGATGCACTGGAGAGGGTACAGAGGAGATTTACCAGGATGTTGCACTAGAGAGGGTACAGAGGAGATTTACCAGGATGTTGCACTAGAGAGGGTACAGAGGAGATTTACCAGGATGTTGCACTAGAGAGGGTACAGAGGAGATTTACCAGGATGTTGCACTAGAGAGGGTACAGAGGAGATTTACCAGGATGTTGCACTGGAGAGGGTACAGAGGGGATTTACCAGGATGTTGCACTAGAGAGGGTACAGAGGAGATTTACCAGGATGTTGTACTGGAGAGGGTGCAGAGGAGATTTACCAGGATGTTGCACTAGAGAGGGTACAGAGGAGATTTACCAGGATGTTGCACTAGAGAGGGTACAGAGGAGATTTACCAGGATGTTGCACTAGAGAGGGTACAGAGGAGATTTACCAGGATGTTGCACTGGAGAGGGTACAGAGGAGATTTACCAGGATGTTGCACTAGAGAGGGTACAGAGGAGATTTACCAGGATGTTGCACTAGAGAGGGTACAGAGGAGATTTACCAGGATGTTGCACTGGAGAGGGTACAGCGGAGATTTACCAGGATGTTGCACTAGAGACGGTACAGAGGAGATTTACCAGGATGTTGCACTGGAGAGGGTACAGAGGAGATTTACCAGGATGTTGCACGAGAGGGGGTACAGAGGAGATTTACCAGGATGTTGCACTGGAGAGGGTACAGATGAGATTTACCAGGATGTTGCACTGGAGAGGGTACAGAGGAGATTTACCAGGATGTTGCACTGGAGAGGGTACAGAGGAGATTTACCAGGATGTTGCACTAGAGAGGGTACAGAGGAGATTTACCAGGATGTTGCACTGGAGAGGGTACAGAGGAGATTTACCAGGATGTTGCACTAGAGAGGGTACAGAGGAGATTTACCAGGATGTTGCACTGGAGAGGGTATAGAGGAGATTTACCAGGATGTTGCACTAGAGAGGGTACAGAGGAGATTTACCAGGATGTTGCACTGGAGAGGGTACAGAGGAGATTTACCAGGATGTTGCACTGGAGAGGGTACAGAGGAGATTTACCAGGATGTTGCACTGGAGAGGGTACAGAGGAGATTTACCAGGATGTTGCACTGGAGAGGGTACAGAGGAGATTTACCAGGATGTTGCACTCGAGAGGGTACAGAGGAGATTTACCAGGATGTTGCACTCGAGAGGGTACAGAGGAGATTTACCAGGATGTTGCACTAGAGAGGGTACAGAGGAGATTTAACAGGATGTTGCACTAGAGAGGGTACAGAGGAGATTTACCAGGATGTTGCACTGGAGAGGGTACAGAGGAGATTTACCAGGATGTTGCACTAGAGAGGATACAGAGGAGATTTACCAGGATGTTGCACTGGAGAGGGTACAGAGGAGATTTACCAGGATGTTGCACTGGAGAGGGTACAGAGGAGATTTACCAAGATGTTGCACTGGAGAGGGTACAGAGGAGATTTACCAGGATGTTGCACTGGAGAGGGTACAGAGGAGATTTACCAGGATGTTGCACTAGAGAGGGTACAGAGGAGATTTACCAGGATGTTGCACTAGAGAGGGTACAGAGGAGATTTACCAGGATGTTGCACTAGAGAGGGTACAGAGGAGATTTACCAGGATGTTGCACTAGAGAGGGTACAGAGGAGATTTACCAGGATGTTGCACTGGAGAGGCTACAGAGGGGATTTACCAGGATGTTGCACTAGAGAGGGTACAGAGGAGATTTACCAGGATGTTGTACTGGAGAGGGTGCAGAGGAGATTTACCAGGATGTTGCACTAGAGAGGGTACAGAGGAGATTTACCAGGATGTTGCACTAGAGAGGGTACAGAGGAGATTTACCAGGATGTTGCACTAGAGAGGGTACAGAGGAGATTTACCAGGATGTTGCACTGGAGAGGGTACAGAGGAGATTTACCAGGATGTTGCACTAGAGAGGGTACAGAGGAGATTTACCAGGATGTTGCACTAGAGAGGGCACAGAGGAGATTTACCAGGATGTTGCACTGGAGAGGGTACAGAGGAGATTTACCAGGATGTTGCACTAGAGACGGTACAGAGGAGATTTACCAGGATGTTGCACTGGAGAGGGTACAGAGGAGATTTACCAGGATATTGCACGAGAGGGGGTACAGAGGAGATTTACCAGGATGTTGCACTGGAGAGGGTACAGATGAGATTTACCAGGATGTTGCACTGGAGAGGGTACAGAGGAGATTTACCAGGATGTTGCACTAGAGAGGGTACAGAGGAGATTTACCAGGATGTTGCACTAGAGAGGGTACAGAGGAGATTTACCAGGATGTTGCACTGGAGAGGGTACAGAGGAGATTTACCAGGATGTTGCACTAGAGAGGGTAAAGAGGAGATTTACCAGGATGTTGCACTGGAGAGGGTACAGAGGAGATTTACCAGGATGTTGCACTAGAGAGGGTACAGAGGAGATTTACCAGGATGTTGCACTGGAGAGGGTACAGAGGAGATTTACCAGGATGTTGCACTCGAGAGGGTACAGAGGAGATTTACCAGGATGTTGCACTGGAGAGGGTACAGAAGAGATTTACCAGGATGTTGCACTGGAGAGGGTACAGAGGAGATTTACCAGGATGTTGCACTCGAGAGGGTACAGAGGAGATTTACCAGGATGTTGCACTCGAGAGGGTACAGAGGAGATTTACCAGTAGGTTGCACTAGAGAGGGTACAGAGGAGATTTAACAGGATGTTGCACTAGAGAGGGTACAGAGGAGATTTACCAGGATGTTGCACTGGAGAGGGTACAGAGGGGATTTACCAGGATGTTGCACTAGAGAGGGTACAGAGGAGATTTACCAGGATGTTGTACTGGAGAGGGTGCAGAGGAGATTTACCAGGATGTTGCACTAGAGAGGGTACAGAGGAGATTTACCAGGATGTTGCACTGGAGAGGGTACAGAGGAGATTTACCAGGATGTTGCACTGGAGAGGGTACAGAGGAGATTTACCAGGATGTTGCACTGGAGAGGGTACAGAGGAGATTTACCAGGATGTTGCACTACAGAGGGCACAGAGGAGATTTACCAGGATGTTGCACTAGAGAGGGTACAGAGGAGATTTACCAGGATGTTGCACTAGAGAGGGTACAGAGGAGATTTACCAGGATGTTGCACTGGAGAGGGTACAGAGGAGATTTACCAGGATGTTGCACTAGAGAGGGTACAGAGGAGATTTACCAGGATGTTGCACTGGAGACGGTACAGAGGAGATTTACCAGGATGTTGCACTGGAGAGGGTACAGAGGAGATTTACCAGGATGTTGCACTGGAGAGGGTACAGAGGAGATTTACCAGGATGTTGCACTAGAGAGGGTACAAAGGAGATTTACCAGGATGTTGCACTGGAGAGGGTACAGAGGAGATTTACCAGGATGTTGCACTAGAGAGAGTACAGAGGAGATTTACCAGGATGTTGCACTGGAGAGGGTACAGAGGAGATTTACCAGGATGTTGCACTGGAGAGGGTAGAGGAGATTTACCAGGATGTTGCACTAGAGAGGGTACAGAGGAGATTTACCAGGATGTTGCACTGGAGAGGGTACAGAGGAGATTTACCAGGATGTTGCACTAGAGAGGGTACAGAGGAGATTTACCAGGATGTTGCACTGGAGAGGGTACAGAGGAGATTTACCAGGATGTTGCACTAGAGAGGGTACAGAGGAAATTTACCAGGATGTTGCACGAGAGAGGGTACAGAGGAGATTTACCAGGATGTTGCACTGGAGAGGGTACAGAGGAGATTTACCAGGATGTTGCACTGGAGAGGGTGCAGAGGAGATTTACCAGGATGTTGCACTGGAGAGGGTACAGAGGCGATTTACCAGGATGTTGCACTGGAGAGGGTACAGAGGAGATTTACCAGGATGTTGCACTAGAGAGGGTACAGAGGAGATTTACCAGGATGTTGCACCAGAGAGGGTACAGAGGAGATTTACCAGGATGTTGCACTGGAGAGAGTACAGAGGAGATTTACCAGGATGTTGCACTGGAGAGGGTACAGAGGAGATTTACCAGGATGTTGCACTGGAGAGGGTACAGAGGAGATTTACCAGGATGTTGCACTGGAGAGGGTACAGAGGAGATTTACCAGGATGTTGCACTGGAGAGGGTACAGAGGAGATTTACCAGGATGTTGCACTAGAGAGGGTACAGAGGAGATTTACCAGGATGTTGCACTAGAGAGGGTACAGAGGAGATTTACCAGGATGTTGCACTGGAGAGGGTACAGAGGAGATTTACCAGGATGTTGCACTAGAGAGGGTACAAAGGAGATTTACCAGGATGTTGCACTAGAGAGGGTACAGAGGAGATTTACCAGGATGTTGCACTAGAGAGAGTACAGAGGAGATTTACCAGGATGTTGCACTGGAGAGGGTACAGAGGAGATTTACCAGGATGTTGCACTCGAGAGGGTACAGAGGAGATTTACCAGGATGTTGCACTAGAGAGGGTACAGAGGAGATTTACCAGGATGTTGCACTGGAGAGGGTACAGAGGAGATTTACCAGGATGTTGCACTAGAGAGGGTACAGAGGAGATTTACCAGGATGTTGCACTGGAGAGGGTACAGAGGAGATTTACCAGGATGTTGCACTAGAGAGGGTACAGAGGAAATTTACCAGAATGTTGCACTAGAGAGGGTACAGAGGAGATTTACCAGGATGTTGCACTGGAGAGGGTACAGAGGAGATTTACCAGGATGTTGCACTGGAGAGGGTGCAGAGGAGATTTACCAGGATGTTGCACTGGAGAGGGTACAGAGGCGATTTACCAGGATGTTGCACTGGAGAGGGTACAGAGGAGATTTACCAGGATGTTGCACTAGAGAGGGTACAGAGGAGATTTACCAGGATGTTGCACTAGAGAGGGTACAGAGGAGATTTACCAGGATGTTGCACTAGAGAGGGTACAGAGGAGATTTACCAGGATGTTGCACTGGAGAGGGTACAGAGGCGATTTACCAGGATGTTGCACTAGAGAAGGTACAGAGGAGATTTACCAGGATGTTGCACTGGAGAGGGTACAGAGGAGATTTACCAGGATGTTGCACTAGAGAGGGTACAGAGGAGATTTACCAGGATGTTGCACTGGAGAGGGTACAGAGGAGATTTACCAGGATGTTGCACTAGAGAGGGTACAGAGGAGATTTACCAGGATGTTGCACTGGAGAGGGTACAGAGGAGATTTACCAGGATGTGGCACTAGAGAGGGTACAGAGGAGATTTACCAGGATGTTGCACTCGAGAGGGTACAGAGGAGATTTACCAGGATGTTGCACTGGAGAGGGTACAGAGGAGATTTACCAGGATGTTGCACTAGAGAGGGTACAGAGGAGATTTACCAGGATGTTGCACTGGAGAGGGTACAGAGGAGATTTACCAGGATGTTGCACGAGAGAGGGTATAGAGGAGATTTACCAGGATGTTGCACTAGAGAGGGTACAGAGGAGATTTACCAGGATGTTGCACTAGAGAGGGTACAGAGGAGATTTACCAGGATGTTGCACTGGAGAGGGTACAGAGGAGATTTACCAGGATGTTGCACTAGAGACGGTACAGAGGAGATTTACCAGGATGTTGCACTGGAGAGGGTACAGAGGAGATTTACCAGGATGTTGCACTGGAGAGGGTACAGAGGAGATTTACCAGGATGTTGCACGAGAGGGGGTACAGAGGAGATTTACCAGGATGTTGCACTGGAGAGGGTACAGATGAGATTTACCAGGATGTTGCACTGGAGAGGGTACAGAGGAGATTTACCAGGATGTTGCACTGGAGAGGGTACAGAGGAGATTTACCAGGATGTTGCACTAGAGAGGGTACAGAGGAGATTTACCAGGATGTTGCACTGGAGAGGGTACAGAGGAGATTTACCAGGATGTTGCACTAGAGAGGGTACAGAGGAGATTTACCAGGATGTTGCACTGGAGAGGGTACAGAGGAGATTTACCAGGATGTTGCACTAGAGAGGATACAGAGGAGATTTACCAGGATGTTGCACTGGAGAGGGTACAGAGGAGATTTACCAGGATGTTGCACTAGAGAGGGTACAGAGGAGATTTACCAGGATGTTGCACTGGAGAGGGTACAGAGGAGATTTACCAGGATGATGCACTGGAGAGGGTACAGAGGAGATTTACCAGGATGTTGCACTAGAGAGGGTACAGAGGAGATTTACCAGGATGTTGCACTAGAGAGGGTACAGAGGAGATTTACCAGGATGTTGCACTAGAGAGGGTACAGAGGAGATTTACCAGGATGTTGCACTAGAGAGGGTACAGAGGAGATTTACCAGGATGTTGCACTGGAGAGGGTACAGAGGGGATTTACCAGGATGTTGCACTAGAGAGGGTACAGAGGAGATTTACCAGGATGTTGTACTGGAGAGGGTGCAGAGGAGATTTACCAGGATGTTGCACTAGAGAGGGTACAGAGGAGATTTACCAGGATGTTGCACTAGAGAGGGTACAGAGGAGATTTACCAGGATGTTGCACTAGAGAGGGTACAGAGGAGATTTACCAGGATGTTGCACTGGAGAGGGTACAGAGGAGATTTACCAGGATGTTGCACTAGAGAGGGTACAGAGGAGATTTACCAGGATGTTGCACTAGAGAGGGTACAGAGGAGATTTACCAGGATGTTGCACTGGAGAGGGTACAGCGGAGATTTACCAGGATGTTGCACTAGAGACGGTACAGAGGAGATTTACCAGGATGTTGCACTGGAGAGGGTACAGAGGAGATTTACCAGGATGTTGCACGAGAGGGGGTACAGAGGAGATTTACCAGGATGAGGGGATTAAATGCAGTATCTCCAAATTTGCGGATGATACTAAGTTGGGTGGCAGTGTGAGCTGCGAGGAGGATGCTATTAGGCTGCAGAGTGACTTGGATAGGTTAGGTGAGTGGGCAAATGCATGGCAGATGAAGTATAATGTGGATAAATGTGAGGTTATCCACTTTGGTGGTAAAAACAGAGAGACAGACTATTATCTGAATGGTGACAGATTAGGAAAAGGGAAGGTGCAACGAGACCTGGGTGTCATGGTACATCAGTCATTGAAGGTTGGCATGCAGGTACAGCAGGCGGTTAAGAAAGCAAATGGCATGTTGGCCTTCATAGCGAGGGGATTTGAATACAGGGGCAGGGAGGTGTTGCTACAGTTGTACAGGGCATTGGTGAGGCCACACCTGGAGTATTGTGTACAGTTTTGGTCTCCTAACTTGAGGAAGGACATTCTTGCTATTGAGGGAGTGCAGCGAAGGTTCACCAGACTGATTCCCGGGATGGCGGGACTGACCTATCAAGAAAGATTGGATCAATTGGGCTTGTATTCACTGGAGTTCAGAAGAATGAGAGGGGACCTCATAGAAACGTTTAAAATTCTGACGGGTTTAGACAGGTTAGATGCAGAAAGAATGTTCCCAATGTTGGGGAAGTCCAGAACCAGGGGTCACAGTCTGAGGATAAGGGGTAAGCCATTTAGGACCGAGATGAGGAGAAACTTCTTCACCCAGAGAGTGGTGAACCTGTGGAATTCTCTACCACAGAAAGTAGTTGAGGCCAATTCACTAAATATATTCAAAAGGGAGTTAGATGAAGTCCTTACTACTCGGGGGATCAAGGGTTATGGCGAGAAAGCAGGAAGGGGGTACTGAAGTTTCATGTTCAGCCATGAACTCATTGAATGGCGGTGCAGGCTAGAAGGGCTGAATGGCCTGCTCCTGCACCTATTTTCTATGTTTCTATGTTTCTATGTTGCACTGGAGAGGGTACAGATGAGATTTACCAGGATGTTGCACTGGAGAGGGTACAGAGGAGATTTACCAGGATGTTGCACTGGAGAGGGTACAGAGGAGATTTACCAGGATGTTGCACTAGAGAGGGTACAGAGGAGATTTACCAGGATGTTGCACTGGAGAGGGTACAGAGGAGATTTACCAGGATGTTGCACTAGAGAGGGTACAGAGGAGATTTACCAGGATGTTGCACTGGAGAGGGTATAGAGGAGATTTACCAGGATGTTGCACTAGAGAGGGTACAGAGGAGATTTACCAGGATGTTGCACTGGAGAGGGTACAGAGGAGATTTACCAGGATGTTGCACTGGAGAGGGTACAGAGGAGATTTACCAGGATGTTGCACTGGAGAGGGTACAGAGGAGATTTACCAGGATGTTGCACTGGAGAGGGTACAGAGGAGATTTACCAGGATGTTGCACTCGAGAGGGTACAGAGGAGATTTACCAGGATGTTGCACTCGAGAGGGTACAGAGGAGATTTACCAGGATGTTGCACTAGAGAGGGTACAGAGGAGATTTAACAGGATGTTGCACTAGAGAGGGTACAGAGGAGATTTACCAGGATGTTGCACTGGAGAGGGTACAGAGGAGATTTACCAGGATGTTGCACTAGAGAGGATACAGAGGAGATTTACCAGGATGTTGCACTGGAGAGGGTACAGAGGAGATTTACCAGGATGTTGCACTGGAGAGGGTACAGAGGAGATTTACCAAGATGTTGCACTGGAGAGGGTACAGAGGAGATTTACCAGGATGTTGCACTGGAGAGGGTACAGAGGAGATTTACCAGGATGTTGCACTAGAGAGGGTACAGAGGAGATTTACCAGGATGTTGCACTAGAGAGGGTACAGAGGAGATTTACCAGGATGTTGCACTAGAGAGGGTACAGAGGAGATTTACCAGGATGTTGCACTAGAGAGGGTACAGAGGAGATTTACCAGGATGTTGCACTGGAGAGGCTACAGAGGGGATTTACCAGGATGTTGCACTAGAGAGGGTACAGAGGAGATTTACCAGGATGTTGTACTGGAGAGGGTGCAGAGGAGATTTACCAGGATGTTGCACTAGAGAGGGTACAGAGGAGATTTACCAGGATGTTGCACTAGAGAGGGTACAGAGGAGATTTACCAGGATGTTGCACTAGAGAGGGTACAGAGGAGATTTACCAGGATGTTGCACTGGAGAGGGTACAGAGGAGATTTACCAGGATGTTGCACTAGAGAGGGTACAGAGGAGATTTACCAGGATGTTGCACTAGAGAGGGCACAGAGGAGATTTACCAGGATGTTGCACTGGAGAGGGTACAGAGGAGATTTACCAGGATGTTGCACTAGAGACGGTACAGAGGAGATTTACCAGGATGTTGCACTGGAGAGGGTACAGAGGAGATTTACCAGGATATTGCACGAGAGGGGGTACAGAGGAGATTTACCAGGATGTTGCACTGGAGAGGGTACAGATGAGATTTACCAGGATGTTGCACTGGAGAGGGTACAGAGGAGATTTACCAGGATGTTGCACTAGAGAGGGTACAGAGGAGATTTACCAGGATGTTGCACTAGAGAGGGTACAGAGGAGATTTACCAGGATGTTGCACTGGAGAGGGTACAGAGGAGATTTACCAGGATGTTGCACTAGAGAGGGTAAAGAGGAGATTTACCAGGATGTTGCACTGGAGAGGGTACAGAGGAGATTTACCAGGATGTTGCACTAGAGAGGGTACAGAGGAGATTTACCAGGATGTTGCACTGGAGAGGGTACAGAGGAGATTTACCAGGATGTTGCACTCGAGAGGGTACAGAGGAGATTTACCAGGATGTTGCACTGGAGAGGGTACAGAAGAGATTTACCAGGATGTTGCACTGGAGAGGGTACAGAGGAGATTTACCAGGATGTTGCACTCGAGAGGGTACAGAGGAGATTTACCAGGATGTTGCACTCGAGAGGGTACAGAGGAGATTTACCAGGATGTTGCACTAGAGAGGGTACAGAGGAGATTTAACAGGATGTTGCACTAGAGAGGGTACAGAGGAGATTTACCAGGATGTTGCACTGGAGAGGGTACAGAGGGGATTTACCAGGATGTTGCACTAGAGAGGGTACAGAGGAGATTTACCAGAATGTTGTACTGGAGAGGGTGCAGAGGAGATTTACCAGGATGTTGCACTAGAGAGGGTACAGAGGAGATTTACCAGGATGTTGCACTGGAGAGGGTACAGAGGAGATTTACCAGGATGTTGCACTGGAGAGGGTACAGAGGAGATTTACCAGGATGTTGCACTGGAGAGGGTACAGAGGAGATTTACCAGGATGTTGCACTAGAGAGGGTACAGAGGAGATTTACCAGGATGTTGCACTAGAGAGGGTACAGAGGAAATTTACCAGGATGTTGTACTGGAGAGGGTACAGAGGAGATTTACCAGGATGTTGCACTAGAGAGGGTACAGAGGAGATTTACCAGGATGTTGCACTAGAGAGGGTACAGAGGAGATTTACCAGGATGTTGCACTAGAGAGGGTACAGAGGAGATTTACCAGGATGTTACACTAGAGAGGGTACAGAGGAGATTTACCAGGATGTTGCACTAGAGAGGGTACAGAGGAGATTTACCAGGATGTTGCACTGGAGAGGGTACAGAGGAGATTTACCAGGATGTTGCACTAGAGAGGGTACAGAGGGGATTTACCAGGATGTTGCACTGGAGAGGGTACAGAGGAGATTTACCAGGATGTTGCACTAGAGAGGGTACAGGGGAGATTTACCAGGATGTTGCACTGGAGAGGGTACAGAGGAGATTTACCAGGATGTTGCACTGGAGAGTGTGCAGAGGAGATTTACCAGGATGTTGCACTGGAGAGGGTACAGAGGAGATTTACCAGGATGTTGCACTAGAGAGGGTACAGAGGAGATTTACCAGGATGTTGCACTAGAATGGGTACAGAGGAGATTTACCAGGATGTTGCACTAGAGAGGGTACAGAGGAGATTTACCAGGATGTTGCACTAGAGAGGGTACAGAGGAGATTTACCAGGATGTTGCACTAGAGAGGGTACAGAGGAGATTTACCAGGATGTTGCACTGGAGAGGGTACAGAGGAGATTTACCAGGATGTTGCACTGGAGAGGGTACAGAGGAGATTTACCAGGATGTTGCACTAGAGAGGGTACAGAGGAGATTTACCAGGATGTTGCACTAGAGAGTGTACAGAGGAGATTTACCAAGATGTTGCACTAGAGAGGGTACAGAGGAGATTTACCAGGATGTTGCTCTAGAGAGGGTACAGAGTAGATTTACCAGGATGTTGCACTAGAGAGGGTACAGAGGAGATTTACCAGGATGTTGTACTGGAGAGGGTACAGAGGAGATTTACCAGGATGTTGCCTGGACTGGATAATTTTAGCAATGAGGAAAGATTGGATAGGCTGGGGTTGTTTTCTTTGGAACAGAGGAGGCTGAGGGGGGACATGATTGAGGTGTATAAAATGATGAGGGGCCTGGATAGAGTGGATAGGACGGACCTGTTTCCCTCGGCAGAGGGGTCAACAACTAGGGGGCATAGATTGAAAGTAATTGGGGGGAGTTTTAGAGGGGATTTGAGGGGAAATGTCTTCACCCAGAGGGTGGTGGGGGTCTGGAACTCACTGCCTGAAAGGGTGGTAGAGGCAGAAACCCTCACCACATTTGGATGTGCGCCTGAAGTGCCGTAACCTACAGGCTACGGACCGAGATCTTATCGAAACGTATAAGATTATGAGGGGGCTGGACAGGGTGGATGCAGAGAGGATGTTTCCCCCTCGTGGGGGGAATCTAGAACGAAGGGACATAGTTTCAGAATCAGGGGTCGCCCACTTAGGACGGAGCTGAGGAGGAATTTCTTCTCTCAGAGGGTCATGAATCTGTGGAATTCTGTGCCCCAGAGAGCTGTGGAGGCTGGGTCATTGAATATATTCAAGGTGGAGATAGACAGATTTTTGAACGATGAGGGAATAAAGGGTTATGGGGGAGCGGGCGGGGAAATTGCATGTTGGCCTTCATAGCGAGGGGATTTGAGTATAGGAGCAGGGAGGTCTTACTGCACTTGTACAGGGCCTTGGTGAGGCCACACCTGGAATATTGTGTTCAGTTTTGGTCTCCTAATCTGAGGAAGGACATTCTTGCTATTGAGGGAGTGCAGCGAAGGTTCACCAGACTGATTCCCGGGATGGCGGGACTGACATATGAGGAGAGACTGGATCGACTCGGCTTATATTCACTGGAATTTAGAAGGATGAGAGGGGATCTCATAGAAACATATAAAATTCTGACGGGATTGGACAGGTTAGAGGCAGGAAGAATGTTCCCGATGTTGGGGAAGTCCAGAACCAGGGGGTCACAGTCTAAGGATAAGGGGTAAGCCATTTAGGACCGAGATGAGGAGAAACTTCTTCACTCAGAGAGTGGTGAACCTGTGGAATTCCCTACCACAGAAAGTTGCTGAGGCCAGTTCGTTGGATATATTCAAAAGGGAGTTAGATGTGGCCCTTACGGCTAAAGGGATCAAGGGGTATGGAGAGAAAGCAGGAAAGGGGTACTGAGGGAATGATCAGCCATGATCTTATTGAATGGTGGTGCAGGCTCGAAGGGCCGAATGGCCTACTCCTGCACCTATTTTCTCTGTTCGTTACCCGATTTGAGGATGGCAATGATTGGTAAACAGCCTCTTCACCCTCCCCGGCCCCCAATACCTTTGTGGCTAACAAACCGACATGTTCAGACAAAAATATCCAATTTAAAAAAAAAACTCATAACTTGATTCCTGGGTATTTTTTTCTCTCGGGGTTGTGCCCTTAAGAAAGAAGACTTGCAGTTATATAGCGCCTTTCACAACCACCGGATGTCCCAGAGTGCTTTACAGCCAATGAAATAATTTTGGAGTGTGCTCACAGCAAGATCCCACACACAGCAATGTGATAATGACCCAGATCATCTGTTTTAGTGATGTTGGTTGAGGGATAAATATTGGCCCCAGGACACCGGGGAGAACTCCCCCTGCTCTTCTTCCAATAGTGGCCCCGGGATCTTTTACATCCACCCGAGAGGGCAGACGGGGCCTCGGTTTAACGTCTCATCCGAAAGACGGCACCTCCAACAGTGCGGCGCTCCCTCAGTACTGCCCCTCCGACAGTGCGGCGCTCCCTCAGTACTGCCCCTCCGACAGTACGGCGCTCCCTCAGCACTGCCCCTCCGACAGCGCAGTACGGCGCTCCCTCAATACCGCCCCTCCGACAGCACGGCGCTCCCTCAGCACTGCCCCTCCGACAGCGCAGTACGGCGCTCCCTCAGCACTGCCCCTCCGACAGCACAGTACGGCGCTCCCTCAGCACTGCCCCTCCGACAGCACAGTACGGCGCTCCCTCAGTACTGCCCCTCCGATAGTGCAGTACGGCGCTCCCTCAGTACCGCCCCTCCGACAGCGCAGTGCGGTGCTCCCTCAGTACTGCCCCTCCGACAGCACGGCGCTCCCTCAGTAGTGCCCCTCCAACAGCGCAGTACGGCGCTCCCTCAGTACTGCACTGGGAGCATCAGTGTGGATTTTGTGCTCAGGTCCCTGGTGTGGGACTGGGACCCACGACCTTCTGACTCGGAGGCCAGGGAGGGAGAGCTCCCTACTTAGCCACAGCTGACACTGCGAAGAACCGAAGGACCTCGGATTGCAAACACCACCGGCCAGATTGGAACCTCCACCCCCTCGGTGTTGCGATTACCGTCGTGATCTTGCCGCAGGTGTGACTCCGTGGCGAGTTTTGCTTCTCTGAACCATCCAGCGCCCATATAAGGCGGGGCAGCGCCCTCCCCCGCCAGAGTTTGTTTGTGACGGGAACTGACGGGGCTGACATTCACAGCCTGGCCTTTCACCATATCTCTTTCTTTTGTGGAATACATCTTGCAGATTTTTCTCACCGGCTTGCTGCCAAGTTGAGCGAGGTAAAAGCAGCTGGGACAGTTCGCCGCTCGTGTTGTTTTTGTGCTCTGGCGATGTTTATCATGTGTCGGAGAGATGGGTTCAATCTGGAGCCGACGCCGGGGCATCTGTGGCTCATTAAACCCAGAACACAGAGCCGACCATTCCCTCTCCACCCTCCCGGGGGCCGAGGTAGTATCTGCGGACCTCGCACTGTCGGAGGGGCAGTGCTGAGGGAGCGCCGCACTGTCAGAGGCAGTACTGAGGGAGCGCCGCACTGTCGGAGGGGCAGTACTGAGGGAGCGCCGCACTGTCGGAGGGGCAGTACTGAGGGAGCACCCCACTGTCGGAGAGGCAGTACTGAGGGAGTGCCGCACTGTCGGAGGGGCAGTACTGAGGGAGCGCCGCACTGTCGGAGGGGCAGTACTGAGGGAGCCCCGCACTGTCGGAGGGGCAGTACTGAGGGAGCACCGCACTGTCGGAGGGGCAGTACTGAGGGAGCGCCGCACTGTCGGAGGGGCAGTACTGAGGGAGCGCCGCAATGTCGGAGGGGCAGTACTGAGGGAGCCCCGCACTGTCGGAGGGGCAGTACTGAGGGAGCGCCGCACTGTCGGAGGGGCAGTACTGAGGGAGCCCCGCACTGTCGGAGGGGCAGTACTGAGGGAGTACCGCACTGTCGGAGGGGCAGTACTGAGGGAGCACCGCACTGTCGGAGGGGCAGTACTGAGGGAACCCCGCACTGTCGGAGGGGCAGTACTGAGGGAGTGCCGCACTGTCGGAGGGGCAGTACTGAGGGAGTGCCGCACTGTCGGAGGGGCAGTACTGAGGGAGCCCCGCACTGTCGGAGGGGCAGTACTGAGGGGCAAGGACACTGGGAAGACCTACCCTTTGAAGAAGTGGCGACGAGGGCTTTTGTGTCCACCTGTGACCACCTCGATTTAATGGCTCATCCAAAAGATGGCAACTCCGACAGTGTAGCATTCCCTAAATACTGCCCCTCTGACAGTGCGGCATTCCCTCAGTACCGCCCCTCCGACAGTGCGGCACTCCCTTAGTACTGCCCCCTCCGACAGTGCGGGGCTCCCTCAGTACTGCCCCCTCCGACAGTGCGGCGCTCCCTCAGTCCTGCACTGGGAGTGTCAGGATAGATATTCTGCTCAAGTCTCGGGAGTGGGACTCAAACCCACAACCCCATGATTCAGATGCCAGAATTCTACCCACTCTGCCACAGGAAGGGAGAGTCAGGATTGGCTCCTTCCAACAAACAACTACTAATGCCATTGGCAGCAATCTCTCACTCTCCCACTGGCACAGTCTACTGAATGCACTTGGAGTTTGTTGACTCAAAAAACAAAATCAGAGGGTGAGAAATCTCATTGTAGTTGGACAGAAGAAGCAAGCACCATTTTTACATGTAATTCCGTCGAATATACAGCACAGACACAGACCATTGGGCCCATCGCTCCGTGCCGGGGTTTATGTTCCACACCACCCCTCTCCATCTCACCCCATCACCATATCCCTCTATTCCCTTCTCCCCCATGTGTTTATCCAGCCTCCCCTTAAATACATCGATACTATTCGCCTCAACCCCTCCCTGTGGCAGCGAGTTCCACATTCTCACCCCTCTCCAGGTGAAGAAGTTTCTTCTGAATTCCCCGTTGGGTTTATTATTGTGACTGTCTGATATTCATGGCCCCCTGGTTCTGGTCTCCCCCACAAGTGGAAAGATCACTTTTAGGACTGAGATGAGGAGGAATTTCTTCACTCAGAGGGGGGTGAATCTTTGGAATTCTCTGCCCCCAGAGGGCTGTGGAGGCTCAGTCACTGAGTGTATTCAAGGCTGAGATCGATAGATTGTTGGACTCTGAGCGATATGGGGATCGGGCGGGAAAGTGGAGTTGAGGCCGAAGGTCAGCCGTGATCTTATTGAATGGTGGAGCAGGCTCGAGGGGCCGAATGGCCGACTCCTGCTCCGAATTCTAATGTTCTTAATTTCTCCACATCTACCCAATCAAACACTTTTATAATTTAAAGACCTCTATCAAGTTATCCCTCAGCCTTCATGTTTCTAGAGCAAAGAGCCCCGGCCCGTTCAGTCTTTGCTGATGGGTAGAAGCTCTCAGTGCTGGTGTCATTCTTCTCTGCACCTTCTCCAGTGCCTCTATATCCTTCTTATAATATGGAGACCAGAACTGTGCACGGTGCTCCGAGTGTGGTCTAACCCAGGTATATGGAGACCAGAACTGTGCACGGTGCTCCAAGTGTGGTCTAACCCAGGTATATGGAGACCAGAACTGTGCACGGTGCTCCAAGTGTGGTCTAACCCAGGTATATGGAGACCTCAGTACTGCCCCCTCCGACAGTGCGGCGTTCCCTCAGTACTGCCTCTCCGACAGTGTGGCGCTCCCTCAGTACTGCCCCTCCGACAGTGCGGCGCTCCCTCAGTACTGCCCCCTCCGACAGTGCGGCGCTCCCTCAGTACTGCCCCTCCGACAGTGCGGCATTCCCTGGATTGTCAGCCTAGATTTAAGTGCTCAAGCCCTGGAGTGGGACTTGAACCCACAACCTTCTGACTCAGAGGCGAGAGTGCTGCCCACTGAGACACAGCTGTCACTAAACCAAGTGGATAACTTCACATTTCTCCATGTTACATTCCACTGGCCAAGACTGGGGAGGTGGAAGTTGGTTAATTGAGATGACGGCATCTCTCCTTTAAGATAACCTTTCCCCTTTGCCCCCACAGCTTGTCGACCTCAACGTGCAACTCATTGAACCAAAGATGGCAGGAGGTTTACATGCCCAGCTGTACACCTCTAGGGCAAGGCCGCATCCATAGCGGGGAGTGTGATTATACCGGGCCCTGGTGAAACCACACCTGGAGTATTGTGCACAGTTTGGGTCTCCTTACCTAAGGAAGGATATACTTGCCACAGAGGGAGTGCAGCGAAGGTTCACCAGACTGATTCCTGGGATGGGGGGGATTGTCCTATGAGGAGAGATTGAGCAGACTGGGCCGATATTCTCTGGAGTTTAGAAGAATGAGAGGGTGATCTCATTGAAACATACAACACTCTTACAGGGCTTGACAGGGTAGATGCAGGGAGGATGTTTCCCCCCGGGCTGGGGAGTCTAGAACCAGGGGTCACACAGTCTCAGGATAAGGGGTCAGCCATTGAGGACTGAGCTGAGGAGGAATTTCTTCACTCAGAGGGTGGTGAATCTTTGGAATTCTCTGCCCCAGAGGTCTGTGGAGGCTCAGTCGTTGAGTATATTCAGGGCCGAGATCGAGAGGTTTTTGGCCTCGAGGGGAATCGAGGGATCGGGCGGGAAAGTGGAGTTGAGGTCAAAGATCAGCCGTGATCTGATTGAATGGCGGAGCGGGCTCGAGGGGCCGAATGGCCCACTCCTGCTCCTAATTGTTATGAGCCAGCAGATGACGGACGGTCGATGGGAAGAGGGGAGCGGGGGAGGTTACGGAGACCCAGCGTCCTCAGGGAGCGGAGAGCAAGCGAAGTTTTGTTTTAATGTGGTTTCATGTTCCCTCTCGCCGATCGATTCAAAGCGATGCTCGGGGGGAATGGGTCGGATTGACCTGTCAGTATCTTTACTGCCATTTCCATTCTTCCGAAAAACACATTACGTCTTCATAGAAAAATTCCAGCGGATTTAAAAAGGGGGAATCAAGCTATCGAACATCTGGACTGCAAACATCTGCTGCAAAAGAACCACAGCCTGGACCTCTCCAAACTAACCGGTGTCGCTTGGACCTGGAGTTCCTGCAAGGGACGCCTTGTTAACTTGTCCCAAGGCACTGCACCGGAGCGATTATCGATCGCAATTTGACCCCGAGCCACATAAGGAGATATTAGGGACAGGTGACCAAAAGGCTGGGTCAAAGAGGTCGGTTTTAAGGAGCGTCTTGAAAGGAGGTGAGAGAGGGGCGGAGAGGTTTAGGGAGGGAGTTCCAGAGCTTGGAGACCTGCTCTGCTGCATGGGCCTAGTGCGCACACATATCGCAGTGTAGGCTGGGCCCGTGCTGCCCCTGTGCCCCGAACCCTCGCCTCTCCCGGGGCTCCCAACCCTCGCCTCTCCCGGGGCTCCCAACTCGCGCCTCTCCCGGGGCCCCAACCCGCGCCTCCCCCGGGGCCCCCAACCTCGCCTCTCCCGGGCCCCCAACTCACGCCTCTCCCGGGCCCCCAACCCTCGCCTCTCCCGGGCCCCCAACTCACGCCTCTCCCGGGCCCCCAACTCACGCCTCTCCCGGGCCCCCAACTCACGCCTCTCCCGGGGCCCCCAACCCTCGCCTCTCCCGGGGCCCCCAACCCTCGCCTCTCCCGGGCCCCCAACTCACGCCTCCCCCGGGGCCCCCAACTCACGTCTCTCCCGGGCTCCCAACCCTCGCCTCTCCCGGGGCCCCCAACCCTCGCCTCTCCCGGGCCCCCAACTCACGCCTCCCCCGGGGCCCCCAACTCACGTCTCTCCCGGGCTCCCAACCCTCGCCTCTCCCGGGCCCCCAACTCACGCCTCTCCCGGGGCCCCCAACTCACGCCTCCCCCGGGGCCCCCAACTCACGCCTCTCCCGGGCTCCCAACCCTCGCCTCTCCCGGGCTCCCAACCCTCGCCTCTCCCGGGCTCCCAACCCTCGCCTCTCCCGGGCCCCCCAACTCACGCCTCTCCCGGGCTCCCAACCCTCGCCTCCCCCGGGCCCCCAACTCGCGCCTCCCCCGGGCCCCCAACTCGCGCCTCCCCCGGGGCCCCCAACTCGCGCCTCTCCCGGGCCCCCAACCCTCGCCTCTCCCGGGCTCCCAACCCTCGCCTCTCCCGGGCTCCCAACCCTCGCCTCTCCCGGGCTCCCAACCCTCGCCTCTCCCGGGCCCCCAACTCGCGCCTCTCCCGGGCTCCCAACTCACGCCTCTCCCGGGCCCCCAACCCTCGCCTCTCCCGGGACCCCCAACTCGCGACTCCCCTGGGCCCGGGTCCAGAATGTGGGACAGCACAGGTCCCCGCCAACCATCAGAACAATCTCGATTGTTACCCTGACCTCTCCCAGTTGAAATGATTCCAACGTTCTTTGGACATGCATTCCTGGGTTTAAAAATATTCCTTTGCTTTTAGTTTATTCTTATATTTCCTTTCGTCCTGGGTTTCCTCGGCAGTCTCCTGCCCGTGAACTTGCCTGACGCCACCGATATCCTCTGGGAGTTGGAGCCAGGCCATGGCTGCCTCACGCTCCCAGCGGGGGAGCTGAATTAAGGCCGCTTTGCAATAATGCACCATGACAGGTAAATGTGTGGATAACGGTGGTACGCAGGTCATGTTACTGGGCTAATAACCCAGAGGACAAGTTCAAATCCAACCCCGCCGTTTACAGACTGTGAACACAGCCGAGAAACTCGAAATCACACATCAAGCTTTCGGGTGGCGTTGCAGAAACCAACACCGGTTCACTAATGTCCCTTTGGGAAACCTGCTGTTCTGACCCGGTCTGGGCCCGTACGTGACTCCAGTCCACACGCCACTGTGCTTGAGCCACAAGGTCGTGGGTTCGAACCCCACTGCAGGGACGTGCACTTAATCCAGGCCGGCGGTACTGAGGGAGTGCCGCACTGTCGGAGGGGAGGTACTGAGGGAGCGCCGCACTGTCGGAGGGGAGGTACTGATGGAGTGCCGCACTGTCGGAGGAGCGGTACTGAGGGAGCGCCGCACTGTCGGAGGGGCGGTACTGAGGGAGCGCCGCGCTGTCGGAGGAGCGGTACTGAGGGAGTGCCGCACTGTCGGAGGGGCAGTACTGAGGGAGCGCCGCGCTGTCGGAGGGGCAGTACTGAGGGAGTGCCGCACTGTCGGAGGGGCAGTACTGAGGGAGCGCCGCACTGTCGGAGGGGCGGTACTGAGGGAGCGCCACACTGTCGGAGGGGCGGTACTGAGGGAGCGCCGCACTGTCGGAGGGGCAGTACTGAGGGAGCGCCGCGCTGTCGGAGGGGCAGTACTGAGGGAGCGCCGCACTGTCGGAGGGGCGGTACTGAGGGAGCGCCGCACTGTCGGAGGGGCAGTACTGAGGGAGCGCCGCACTGTCGGAGGGGCAGCACTGAGGGAGCGCCGCACTGTCGGAGGGGCAGTACTGAGGGAGCGCCGCACTGTCGGAGGGGCAGTACTGAGGGAGCGCCGCACTGTCGGAGGGGCGGTACTGAGGGAGTGCCGCACTGTCGGAGGGGCAGTACTGAGGGAGCGCCGCACTGTCGGAGGGGCAGTACTGAGGGAGCGCCGCACTGACTGAGGGGCAGTACTGAGGGAGCCCCGCACTGTTGGAGGTGCCGTCTGTCGGATGAGACATTAAACCGAGGCCCCGTCTGCCCTCTCGGGTGGATGTAAAAGATCCCGGGGCCACTATTGGAAGAAGAGCAGGGGGAGTTCTCCCCGGTGTCCTGGGGCCAATATTTATCCCTCAACCAACATCACTCAAACAGACGATCCGGGTCATTATCACATCGCTGTGTGTGGGAGCTTGCTGTGCGTTAATTGAGCTGCCGTGTTTCCCACATTACAACAGTGAGCACACTCCAAAAGTACTTCATTGGCTGTAAAGCGCTCTAGGACGTCCGGTGGTCTTGAAAGGCGCTATAGAAATGCAAGCCGTTCTTTTTTTTCCAAAAGCCCCCCCCCCGCCCCCCAGGAGGAACTGGGTCCACTTCCCGTCGGGGAAGGTAAGCGCGCGAATGTTGCAACACGACGCGGCCTCTCTGCACAGCACTAGTGCAAGCACAGGGCCCTCCCCTTCCGTTAAAGGTCTCGCGGCAGCGAAATACGGCACGAAACGCCGGACAGGTCAGTCGCTCGGTCGGAAAAAATGGTGGCCTGCGCCTCCCCTTAAGGTTTGGCCCCGTTGCTGGGTGAAAATGTGTCGCCCGGCAACGTGTGCAGTGGCACAGGGCGCCAATGGTGGAACGTTGATAATCTGCGATGGTCAGGAGGATGGAATTGGAGGAGCGCAGCTATATCAGCGGGGGGGGCAGGTTACAGAGATAGGGAGGGGTGCAGGGGCTGGAGGGGGTGACAGAGATAGGGAGGGGTGTAGGGGCTGGAGGAGGTTACAGAGATAGGGAGGGGTGTAGGGGCTGGAGGAGGTTACAGAGATAGGGAGGGGTGTAGGGGCTGGAGGGGGTTACAGAGATAGGGAGGGGTGTAGGGGCTGGAGGAGGTTACAGAGATAGGGAGGGGTGTAGGGGCTGGAGGAGGTTACAGAGATAGGGAGGGATGTAGGGGCTGGAGGAGGTTACAGATATAGGGAGGGGTGTAGGGGCTGGAGGAGGTTACAGAGATAGGGAGGGGTGTAGGGGCTGGAGGAGGTTACAGAGATAGGGAGGGGTGTTGGGGCTGGAGGAGGTTACAGAGATAGGGAGGGGTGTAGGGGCTGGAGGAGGTTACAGAGATAGGGAGGGGTGTTGGGGCTGGAGGAGGTTACAGAGATAGGGAGGGGTGTAGGGGCTGGAGGGGGTTACAGAGATAGGGAGGGGTGTAGGGGCTGGAGGGGGTTACAGAGATAGGGAGGGGTGTAGGGGCTGGAGGAGGTTACAGAGATAGGGAGGGGTGTAGAGCTGGAGGAGGTTACAGAGATAGGGAGGGGTGTAGGGGCTGGAGGAGGTTACAGAGATAGGGAGGGATGTAGGGGCTGGAGGAGGTTACAGATATAGGGAGGGGTGTAGGGGCTGGAGGAGGTTACAGAGCTAGGGAGGGGTGTAGGGGCTGGAGGGGGTTACAGAGATAGGGAGGGGTGTAGGGGCTGGAGGGGGTTACAGAGATAGGGAGGGGTGTAGGGGCTGGAGGAGGTTACAGAGATAGGGAGGGGTGTAGGGGCTGGAGGGGGTTACAGAGATAGGGAGGGGTGCAGGGGCTGGAGGAGGTTACAGAGATAGGGAGGAGTGTAGGGGCTGGAGGATGTTACAGAGATAGGGAGGGGTGTAGGGGCTGGAGGGGGTTACAGAGATAGGGAGGGGTGTAGGGGCTGGAGGAGGTTACAGAGATAGGGAGGGGTGCAGGGGCTGGAGGAGGTAACAGAGATAGGGAGTGGTGTAGGGGCTGGAGGGGGTTACAGAGATAGGGAGGGATGTAGGGGCTGGAGGAGGTTACAGAGATAGGGAGGGGTGCAGGGGCTGGAGGGGGGGTTACATAGATAGGGAGAGATGTAGGGGCTGGAGGAGGTTACATAGGGAGGGGTGTAGGGGCTGGAGGAGGTTACAGAGATAGGGAGGGGTGTAGGGGCTGGAGGGGGTTACAGAGATAGGGAGGGGTGTAGGGGCTGGAGGGGGTTACAGAGATAGGGAGGGGTGTAGAACTGGAGGAGGTTACAGAGATAGGGTGTCGGGCCCTAAATTAAAACAAATATAAAACTCTTGTTAAAGCGTGGGAGAGAAAGGCAAAGGTTTTAATTCTCACGACACTCCCAGCGCCAGAATTCCTTTTCTATAAATTGGGAGTATTTCGTAAGTTCACTTTCCCAACAGAGCTCTGTCAGACTGGAACTGTTCTGTGGTGCCCCTTGTTGCCTGAGACAGAGACGGCACCCTCGCCCACGCCCCCCAGCTCCGAGAGTTGGCACTGTGGAAACACATGGCCTTAATATCGAACTTCAGTAAAAACATTTTGCTTCAGTTGCTGCCGTGGCTGGAAACAAGCGAGTGCATTCATCCCGGCCCCTGAGTGACAGGGGGCAGCTGTACGGGGTGGGACTGTACTGGTATACACCGCCGGGGCAACAGGGGGGGCGCGGGGGACACGGGGGGGGGGGGGGAGGGGGGGAGAGGAGGGGGGGAGGGGGAGACGGAGGGGGGGAGGGGGAGGGGAGAGACTGAGGGGGGGCGCGGGGGGCGCGGGGGGACACGGGGGGGGGAGGGGAGAGACTGAGGGGGGGCGCGGGGGGACACGGGGGGGGGGGAGGGGAGAGAACGGAGGGGGGAGGGGAGAGACTGAGGGGAGGGGGGGAGGGGAGAGACGGAGGGGGGGAGGGGAGAGACTGAGGGGAGGGGGGAGGGAGAGACGGAGGGGGGAGGGGGGAGGGGGAGAGGACGGAGGGGGGGGGGGGGGGGAGAGACGGAGGGGGGGAGGGGAGAGACGGAGGGGGGGAGGGGAGAGACGGAGGGGGGGAGGGAGGAGAGAGGAGGGGGGAGAGACGGGGGGGGGGGAGGGGAGAGACGGAGGGGGGGGGAGGGGAGAGACGGAGGGGGGGAGGGGAGGAGACGGAGGGGGTGGGACGGAGG